>NC_060130.1:621338906-621640906 GCF_021461395.2 Schistocerca americana
CGGAAGACAGAGGTCTTCCTCGATGCGTACGTTGACACTTGGTTTCGGGTCCTCACCACCCCAAACATTCCCATGTTCTAAATCCCACAATACATAGTTATTCTCAGCATTTGCTGTTGTTTGATCATTTACTGCAGTGGGCTCAGTGTGCTGAGCAGCACTCGCCAATTTTTCTCCACACTTCCATATTTTGTAGTTACCATTACTTGATTTCTTAGCTGAGTCCTCATTCTTATCATCAATTTCTAGTCTGCTCACACTTTCAGAGAAGTTTTGTTTAGACTTTTCTGTAACCACAAATTTGTTACTTGTATCAGAACTCTGATGGGCAGGAAATGTAGTATCTACTGAACACCTTTTACAGTCATCTCCAATAACATGTTCTGTTTTTTCAAATTCAGTTTTTACACAGTTTCTACCATCCAAACTTCGCAGCTCTGCAGTTTCCTCATGATCCATGGCTTCCATTAGTCTGTTAACTTGTCTATCAAAATTAAAATTCAGTTGAATGTTATCGTTCTCCAGAGTTTTTGATAATTCATTGTCAGTATTCTCTTCATTTACATGACTGGGAAGTGTGTTACTGAGAGTACTACTTTTTTCATTCCCTACCCAGGGTGGTCGTTCCGACAGCCATTTATGAATATTGTGTGGTTTTTGAAATATAAATTCGCTGTTTTTCACAAGTACATATTCATCTGGTGAGGCACTACATTCTCGTCCGATTTCTTCATTTAAAAGATCATCAACAACTTTTCTTGTGTCTAGGCCAGGGTTACTCAAGTCTTCAGTCACTGCAGCTGCTCTTTCTACTTGCTGATTATCCACATTCTCCTCAGTGCCTTCCAAATGAGCAACTACAGGTTTCAAAGACCTAAGTCCATCTACTGTATATGTTCCAGGTGAAGCTGAGTCTTGATTATTTTCATGTACAATGGATTCACCCTTTTGCAATAGGCTGCTTTCAGTTTCCCCTACAGCCTTTGAAAATACATTTGTTTTCTCACCAACAACATTGGAAAATATTGTACAGTTAGAATCATATGATGTACCACATGATACGATATCTGAGATTTTTGACAGATTTAGAATGTTATCACCATCCATCATCAGTTTTTCTTCTGAAAGTGATTTTCGTATTTTGCGTTTCAACCTATTCCTTTTACGTTTTTTACGTCTGTGCTTTGGCATTCTTGTAGTGACAACATGAGGCTGAATTAGTTCAGAGGCATCCAGCTGCAAATGGTACATACCAAGAAGACCGGCTACCGTAATAGATCTGTCAAAGCGATGCATCATATCTGCCACTCGCTGGATAGGGACACCGTGTGTATTTCTCCTTGCACATTCTGCAACAAAGTAGCGCCAGTATGTATTAGGTTCAAGAAATTCGATGCGGTACCCATGACGAACGGCAATGGTCGCATAGGGTCGCATTTCAGATGCCTCCAGGTTGGTATTATCCACAATAATAGGAGTGATGCCTTTCACAGCATCTGCCAAAACTCTCTTTACATTCCACGTGTGTGCCTCATGCAAAAATTTGGGATTAAATTTGTATCGACCTTTACCACACACTGTAAAAAAATTATCAGTAGAATGGATGAACCTATGAGGTTCCTCTCCCATTGTGGAGCGTACTAGATGCCTAGCTAGAGTTGATTTACCACTACCCGGGAGACCACGCATTAATATCATAATTTTCTTGCCATCAATGATGATGTTCGCCAGTCTGTCCACTTTACTACATCGAGTGTGTTTCCTAACACCATTATGTTCTCGCACGTCTTTAGAGGAGTTGCTACTGCTTAATGATGCAATAGAAGATTCTGTCACATCACTGGAACTCTGGTCAGTCACACGATCCATCACTTTTCTGGAACACAGTGCTTCACCATGATCTTCGTCTACTGGTACGGTGTGACATACTGCTGCAGTGTCTGTAGAGTAACTTTGTTCTGTGTCCCGAAGCCAACCAGACACCTTATCTTCAGCATCCTTGTCTTCAACGCTAACATCACTTGTTTCAGCAGCTAACAATGGTGACCAAACATGATCTGAGGTCTTTTCTTGAATGATATCAATATTTTCCAGGTCAAATGTATGCTTACTGTGTGTATTTTTTTGTGTGAAAGGTAAAGTCACAAATTCACCTAATACACCATCCTGATTAACAACCTCATTGTCATTACATATACTGTCCTGTCCACAAGTAATTCTGGTGTCACACGCTACAGTTACTGGTGGTACAGCAACAGCAATTCCATCAACATAACCACTGGACAGCAGTACAGAGCCTGACAGTGGGCTTGAAGAAATCCTGGTAGAACATGATGCCTGGTCATTATAGTCACCCTTGTTCAATAGACTAACTTCAAATGGTGCACTGGTGACCTCTTTGGCATTTGTATGCACTTCTCCTCCACTAACTGAAGACATTTCACCAATGTTGGAGACACAGTAAGAATCTTCCCGGTTTTTAAACACATCAGTAACCTCAAGCTGTCTGCAGTTGTTTACTGAATTCTCACTTTCAGTACTTTTATTTAATGGTGTCTCTCCCTCTCTAACATATTCTGCACAATTTGCTGCCTGGTACCCACAGTCACCATTACCACATTCAACCTGACAAACATTTTTGGAAAAGCAGTTTTCCTTTTGTAGATTTTCCTCGGAGAGGCAGGATGACGTGGATAAATTCCTGTTTTGGACGTCAGCCTCAAGCTCACACATCATATAATTATCTAGATCGCTGTTCTTACTTTCTTCTCCTGGGAGCAACTGTTCAAACTTACAAAATGCACACTTCCCTTGTTCATCTTTAGGTGTATGTTCACATCCCACCATTATCTGAGGAGAACAATTCATGAAGTTTGGTTTTTCATGTTTTATGTTTATTTTAGGATCTGTTCCTGATTTAATTTCATTGCCTACACTTCCACATGCTTCTGTTTCAATCTTTATTTGAGAATAAGTATCAGTGCTGTCTGGTGAATTTGTTTTCATACTCATTGTAGAATATGCTCTTGTTGCCATTTCCACATCTATACTTGCACAAGTAAATCCTTTAACTGCAGATTTATCCCTGTTATCAGTTTTCATTTCAGGAGAGACAAATTCCTCTGTTTGTATGTTTGTTTCTGTGGCAGTTCTTGGACTTGTTTCTCCAGGCGTATGCTGCTGGACCTCCTGTGTGTTTCCATTACTTGCAAATCCATTTTTACTGCTGGGCTTTATTTCTTCATTGTGGCTGCTGGATACTGGTGACTCGCTTTTGTTGTGTAGTAAAGGATCCATTCCCAATTCCACTCCTTCTGACTGATTCCCAGCCAACATTTTCAGCGCTTTAGTTGATCTCCATTCTAAAGGGGAAAAAAGTGCCATTAGTACAGAATTCATGCAATTAAACAAATGTTTACAATTGTGTTACACCACAGATGCTATTAAATATTATGTGCAGACCATAAATACAACAATTGTATTACACCACAGATGCTATTAAATATTATGTGCAGACCATAAGTACAGAGTATTCTCTTCCAAATAACTGATATCAATTTAGATGATTCAACATCACTCAACATGCATCTTCAGACCAGCTTTCCAAAATATAGCACACAAATCCATGGATACTTACCAACAAATGGCATATGCACCACATATCTCGTCACTAATCTCGCTTATTTCTGTGGCATGTTGTGTAGCCTGTTCCTAAGTTGTGCATGTTCGAATTCTTGGCAGAGGTATATGTTTTCATGGCCCTTAAAAAGATCATCTTGTCTGTTTCTTACTTTCCCATACACCATAAAAACTTCAAAGTGTGTGCTTCATGTATGATTAAAATTATACTGGCTCGACAAGTCTTCCACAAGAAGTAAGTATTTTCAAGTATCAGCATTCTAGCATAACAATCTCTGAGACCTCAAAGCAGGTGTACAAAAACTACCAAATTTTTTACTGGGATTGCTACTCTTTACAATAAATGAATGAGAATAGTTCTTCTTGCTATTGTAAGTACTTGTAAAGCAAAGAAGTGAAGCCACAATAAAATAGTGTTCTTTATGTTGACTAATTTATAGCAGCATTGCTGGAGAACTTGAGGAAGCTTACTTTTGATTCACACTCATACTTCTTTGCCATAGGTGCAATACAACCACTTTCCTTATACATTTTCAAGCATCTGATTTTAATGAAGAATTAAATGGTCAGAATCTGCTATTAAATAGAATATCACATGCATATTCCACAAATACAACAAGGAAGAGTTAATGTACATTAAAGCCCTTCTTAACAAATGAATAGCTGCCTCAGATGACACTCAAAATTTAGGGGGAGGAAACACATTTTTCTGCTTTTGCTACAACTTGCCTTTGTATGCTCTCGAAGTACTGTATCTACGTATGACTCAAATATTATGCCCCCTTTTCCTCAGTTGCGCAGTCCAACTGCAAATCTTTCTAACAGAGGCTCTCATGAGAAATCTTAAAGACTGCCACCAATGCAATGCACGCTGAAGTTTACACAAAATCCTTATTGGAAAAGATGACAATTGAATTTTTAGAAATGTCCTTGTTTCATCTCTTTGGCTGATGGCAACTGAATTCCCTTACAACAGTTGCACATCACAAAAACTTGTTACAATATATTAGATCCTGTGCGGCTATTGTGTGTCTTTTTCAGGACTACAATGGATTGAAAACATAGTGATTCTTAAAAGTTTTTGACTAATGCTAAAGTAAAATCTAAACTTAATTAAGGGCTGTAATCATACTACTGTGCTTGTTTTCACTGTCTGAAAGCAATGAGTGAAGTAAAATGTCAAGACTGCTATACTTTTACCAACATAAATTACAGATTCAATGGCATGTCTGATGGCCATTACAAAATGTCCATAATTCTGTGGTTGGGCCTATTTGAGAAATCTCAGCTGGCCTTGCTTAGAAAGGCAGTGTACCATCAGTGTACAATTTGGCATAACATATATTTGTATTATTGTCAATGCTATGAAAAGTAAACATTACATCAGACGTTTTTGACAGGCAAAATTTAATTACAGCTAATCTGACCTAGTATTTGAAGACATAGACGAGTTCCACCACCAACAGTGACGACTGACATTTTAACTATGATGCTGTGAGAATTTAAATAGTGAAACAGTTAATTATTACTTAATTTTAACAAAGTAAAATTATTATTTAACACAGCTAAACAAGCACAACTCTACATATATTTAACATCGTTCAGTGCACAAAATATACTGATGTTTATAAGAATTACAGCACCTGGAAAACATAATACATCAAATGTGAGGAGCAATTTGGCAGATTCAGATTTCACGGTGATTACACTAACATTACTGTAGAAAAAATTTTCCCAATTTTCATGAAGAATTTCTAGTTACAAATGTTTGTATTGAACTGTCAAAAAAAAAAAAACAAAAAAAACTCAATCAACAAACTCGGTTTTTTTTTTTTCTGTGAATATTGTTGCTTCATAAACATACAAAACTACTGCCCAACATCAGCTTCCCTGGTGTGTCACCAGTCTTGTCAGCAGGGAAACCCTTAAATCTCCTATCTCAATCCCACATTTGATCATCCTGACAATCGTCCACCTCATGATGAGCAGTCACTTGACCACAGTTGCATGAATACAGCAAATGATGATTTAGTCCTGGGACCCTCAAGGTTATCAACTACTCGGCATGCATCGAAGGTATAATTAGTTTTAACTTTTGTAACTCAATAGGGACCTAAATTCTTGGCCTTTAGCTTTAGTGTTGGTCCAATTCATGTTTAACTTATTGCAACCAGGTTACCAACCTTGTTCTTTGAAGCCTTCTTCTGATGTCAACTTTCTTCTTGTACCTTGCTGATCTGTACCTTACCTTTTATTTTCAGTTTACTGTGTCTTTCTTCAAATGAATTAATACTGTCTTCTAATAATAATTTTGTGACATGAAGATCAGTCTGTGTGTGCATCTTAACTGATAAAAGTCTAGATAGTGTTTTCCCAATACTTCTGTTGTATGCTGAATTCATAGCACATTGAACTGATGGTATCACCTTGTACCATTCATTAGCACTATCAATATTAAACTTAGCAATGATTTTAGCCAAAGTAGAATTGATCCTTCCAATCTTCCACTGGCTCTAGAGAGCCCTGTTGCTATTAAAATATGTTCGATTCTTTCAGTAATGCAGTACTCCTTGGATTCTTGAGAAGTCAAGCAAGTCCCTCTATCAGTAATTTACTTGGGTTGGATTTCCAAAATTAGTGTTCTCCACTAATTGCTTCTGTTGATTTTGCAGTCTCGGTAGGATACAGGCAGGTAAACTTGGTAAATGTGTCAATAACACTTAGAATGTGGTTATATCCTTTGTGTGTTGATTGAAGAGATCCAATATGATACATGTGATAAGTATATAATGGGTCACTTTATCTTAATAAAGGGTGAATGAATCCTTTCTTCTTTCCTGATTTCTTATTCACAATTAAACTTTTTAAACAATTTGAGATCACTCTTTTCACCTTGCCAGTCAAATGTGGTATACAATAATATTGTTTTACTTCCTCCTCAGTTGAGTTAACTGCATAATGACCTCTCTCATACACAAGCTTGATGATTTCACGGTGCATAGTGTGTGGAACCACCAAAGTATCTCTTCTGTCATAGAACTTGGAAAGAATTCCATCTCTCATTAAAAAGTTTTCATAAGGCCATTCTTTGAGAATGCTCCCAATTGCTGCTAAATCATCATCATTCTCATGGGCATTCCTGATCCTACCTATTAAACTATCAGTGAAACCAAACAGTAAATTTACACAATGACTTAAGGCATCTACATTTTTCATTCTAGAAGAAGACTGGTGTTCACTAGTGTAGGAATACTCTTCCAAGGCTACAGCCCATCTTGATATTCTTGGTGACAAGTCCTTCTTTGGAATACAGTGCAGTCCATTACAATTTTAAAATGTATTCCTAGCAAATACACCCAGAATATCCTTAAGGCTTTAACAATCACTAAGACTTCAAGTTCATGACTACTTATTCTTCCTCTTGAGGTGCCCTTTTGACTAACATATGAGGCTGGACGGAACATGTCATCACCAGGAGATATCTGTAACAACGCAGCTGCAAAACCTTCTTTTCTTGTGTCCATGTGTAGTTCAGTTTCATGTTTTGGACTATAATTTTTTAACTGGATCACTAGGCTCTCGCTAATGTGGGCCTCAGTAGTCCACCCTCTCAGTAATCCGGCTCACATCCAGCCTCTAGTCGTTCAGGCAGGAATGACGACGCATGCACTAATGAGTTCTCATGTGCAACAATGTTGTTAGTTAAATACAATGTTAAAAAATACTATACATGTTTGAAATTGTCACTTTTTTACTGTTCAGTATCAAGGCTTTTAAAAGGAAGACCTTATGTTACACATCAAATAGACACTCGAAATTAGAGATAAGGTGAACTGAGGCTCTTCATAGGAAGCCATTGCTGCTGAGTACAATGTTGGAGGAGCAACAATTTACGATCAAATTTTAAAAGACGAAAAGATAATCAAAAGCGCGCAGAAAAGTTATGATTAAAGTGATGAAGAAGAGGGCACAGGGGGAAATAACGTGAAGATACGTCACACTGTTGGTGCTGTTACTGCAGACATCTAGGTGGAGTGCATTATGCAACATACAGTACCGATTTAATGCTTGTAAAGTCGTTGCGTGATAAAGTATACGGCCATCACGTATCACAATTGTGACAACTAAAAATCTGGGGCATGTGAATTTTAAAATTTTCCCGGCAAATTGACTGTTCAAACAAATTTCGGGCTTGCAGCCGGTCGTCATTCAATACTTCGCACGATATTTCAACTGGGCACCTGCCAGTCATCTTCAGGTGAGCCGTCGCAGACTGGCGAAAACATCCTCCGTTCCGCAATATATAGCGTACTGTAACTATTCTGCACATGCGTCGAAAACTTGATAGTTGAACCACACTGCCCGCCGGCAGCGCCCTCGCTGGTGGAATAGCGGAACTCAGTTGCCCTCTACGTTGCTGTTTGCCACGGCCGTCGATGCACTCTGTAGTCTTCGATTTGAGCAAATCGTGGAGATGATGGGATTGCATGCACTGTCCAGCTGGTAGCCACTGCCACGGTTTAACAAATTTTCCGCCAGTCATATTTCTACGGATTCTCTAATAATGGAGTCCCAGAAAGACGTTGCTGTGGACAAAATCATTGTTTTCTCATACTCCATTGAATGTCCAGTAGAAATACAATGTTCAGCAATAGCGGACTTGATTGGCTGGAAAAGGCGGGTGTAACGTTGATGTTCAGTGCAGCGTTCTTTCACGGTGCATGTGGTTTGACCTATGTAAGCCATACCACATTGGCATGGTATCTTGTAAATTCCGGCCTTTCGTAGTAACAGATTGTCCTTAACTGATCCCACAAGGTCCGCAATCTTCGATGGTGGGCGGAAAACCACTTTTACCTGAAATTTTCGGAGGATTCTTGCTATTTTAAACGAAGTGTTGCCAACGAAAGGAAGAAAAGCTAAAGATTGTTCCGGCATGTTCTCCTCTTTATTCACTTCCTGCTTCTTAGTTTTAACTGTTAGTGCGCTGTTAATCTGCCGGATGGAATACCCATTTTCGCTGAATACTGTCTTTAGATAGGCGAGTTCTTGAGGTAAGCTATCTAGATCTGAAATAGTATGAGCTCTATGAACAAGTGTTTTAAGCAAACTCATGGTTTGCGATGGGTGATAGCAACTCGATGCTTGCAGGTACAAATCAGTATGAGTGGATTTCTGGTAAACTGAATGCCCTAGAGAACCATCATTCTTCCTTCGAACCAGGACATCCAAGAAAGGCAAACAACCATCTTTCTCTATTTCCATGGTGAACAGGATGTTGCTATGAATGGAGTTGAGGTGATGTAGAAACTCCATTAATTTATCTTCTCCATGAGGCCACAATATGGAAGTGTTATCCACATACCGCCAAAAAAAGACCGCTACTTCAGGGAAGATTACTGAGAAGGCTAGTCATTCTATTGTCAAGGAGAGGATTTGCTATACAAGACGAAGGTTAGATGCTATTTCAGCAGAACTTTACCAGTTACATCTGAAGGTTGCAAGGTATCTTTCTCCTGTATCATGGGACTGGGTTGATGGAGTGACTTCGGCCAAGTTCGAGTGGATCCACAATGATGCTAATTGTCGGCAGATTTCAAAATTTGATAGACTGTTGCCACAGAAGCCGTCGCCAGAAGGGATAATGGTACGACGTTCCGTTGTCAATCTCACGGAGAAGAATTTGGACAACGCTACGCTGTCTGTATTAAGCAAGGGACTCAATTTTGCACCTACACCTACAGCACCGCCATTAATAAGTATTTTGAGTGGTGTTGAAGAAGCTGTATGATGTCTTCCTTTGGATGCTGCAGACGAAATAAGAAGGGAAATTTGCTGTGCTCTGTTGAAGGTTCCTACTCAATGCAGTAATTTAATCTCTGCAGAAAGGGCTGCATTACGAAATCTGAGAGAGGACCCTGACGTAGTGGTATTGAAAGCTGACAAAGGTAATGCAACTGTTTTGTTACCTCGTGGTGAGTATAAAGATAAGATGTATGGTCTGCTAAGTGACTCTACCTATAGGAGGATTGATTACGATCCTACAGGACGTGTGCAACGAAAAACTTCAGCACTATTAAATTCCTCCTCCTTACCGCAAGAGACCATCAAGAGGTTAAGACCACATGGTTGTGTACCTCCAAGACTGTATGGCCTTCCAAAGATTCATAAAGAGGGTCTTCCTCTGCGTCCAATAGTGAGCAACATTGGAGCTCCTACATATGATTTAGCTAAACATCTTGCTTCCTTACTGAGACCTTTCGTAGGCAAGTGCTCACATCACATACGAAACTCAGCTGATTTTATCAATAGACTGGGGGCTCTTCATCTTAGCAGCGCAGACCTTCTAGTAAGTTTTGATGTGGTCTCACTTTTTACAAAACTTCCTCTTGCAGATTCTTTGACACTGATTGGTAACATGTTTCCTGTTGATATCACTGCTTTGTTCAGGCACGCTCTTTCCTCAACTTATTTTATGTTTAATCAAGAATATTTTGAACAGACTGACGGTGTCGCCATGGGTAGTCCCCTGTCTCCTTTGGTGGCCAACGTTTTTATGGAGGATTTTGAAGAGAGAGAGCTTGAATCAGCTGCCCTGAAGCCAACAGTTTTTTGGCGGTATGTGGATGACACTTTCATAGTGTGGCCTCATGGAGAAGGTAAATTAATGGAGGTTCTACATCACCTCAACTCCATTCATAGCAACATCCTGTTCACCATGGAAATAGAGAAAGATGGTTGTTTGCCTTTCTTGGATGTCCTGGTTCGAAGGAAGAATGATGGTTCTCTAGGGCATTCAGTTTACCGGAAACCCACTCATACTGATTTGTACCTGCAAGCATCGAGTTGCCATCACCCATCGCAAACCATGAGTTTGCTTAAAACACTTGTTCATAGAGCTCATACTGTTTCAGATCTAGATAGCTTACCTCAAGAACTCGCCTATCTAAAGACAGTATTCACCGAAAATGGGTATTCCATCCGGCAGATTAACAGGGCACTAACAGTTAAAACTAAGAAGCAGGAAGTGAATAAAGAGGAGAGAACATGCCAGAACAATCTTTAGCTTTTCTTCCTTTCGTTGGCAACACTTCGTTTAAAATAGCAAGAATCCTCCGAAAATTTCAGGTAAAAGTGGTTTTCCGCCCACCATCGAAGATTGCGGACCTTGTGGGATCAGTTAAGGACAATCTGTTACTACGAAAGGCCGGAATTTACAAGATACCGTGCCAATGTGGTATGGCTTACATAGGTCAAACCACACGCACCGTGAAAGAACGCTGCACTGAACATCAACGTTACACCCGCCTTTTCCAGCCAATCAAGTCCGCTATTGCTGAACATTGTATTTCTACTGGACATTCAATGGAGTATGAGAAAACAATGATTTTGTCCACAGCAACGTCTTTCTGGGACTCCATTATTAGAGAATCCGTAGAAATACGACTGGCGGAAAATCTGTTAAACCGTGGCAGCGGCTACCAGCTGGACAATGCATGCAATCCCATCATCTCCACGATTTGCTCAAATCGTAGACGACAGAGTGTGTCGACAGCCGTGGCAAACAGCAACGTAGAGGGCAACTGAGTTCCGCTATTCCACCAGCGAGGGCGCTGCCGGCGGGCAGTGTGGTTCAACTATCAAGTTTTCGACGCATGTGCAGAATAGTTACAGTACGCTATATATTGCAGAACGGAGGACGTTTTTGCCAGTCTGCGACGGCTCACCTGAAGATGACTGGCAGGTGCCCAGTTGAAATATCGTGCGAAGTATTGAACGACAACCGGCTGCAAGCCCGAAATTTGTTTGAACAATCTGGGGCATGTTTGATAGTGAGGGATACTACTGTATAAGTATACGCTCAAGAATATAGTTTTCTATGAGAATGAATGCCTCTTTGGATTTAATAAAGTATTACGCCTATTTTGCACTAAATTTAAGACACTCTCAACAATCCGGCACCCATATGTACAAGGGATGGCCGGATTAGCGAGAGAGTCTAGTGTACTTATTTTCCCTTTTGAGGTACCCTTTTGAACTGAAACTGTCCTGAGTATCTCACAAACTAGGTCTGTTTTCGTCTTTCTTCTTCGACATAAAAAATAAAAAATAAAAATAAAAAAAACTTTCTTGAGGTCTAGTGTGGAAAACACACAGGCCTCTTATAGTTTATCTAAGAGATTTTTTATAATGGGCAGTGGATAAAGATCTTTCACTGTGATCTTGTTTAATTTTCTGTAGTCTTTACAGACCCAATAATTTCCATTTTTCTTTTTTACAACTACAGCCTGGCTAGCATATCCAGATGAACTGAGTTCTATTATTCCTGGACTTGGTTGTCAACAATTTCTTTCTCTCCTGGTGACAATCTTCTGGGCGTGCTATACAGGGTGGGGTGGTTAAAACTGTTTGGGGAAATATGAGTGAAAGTACACATCAGATTACAAAAAGGGTTTTAATAACAGTTGCTTGTCTCAAAGGGGGATATACAATGACGCTACACTCTACCATCCTGCTCCACCCCTAGCAGCTGGTAGGGGAGTCAACTCTGAAATCTTCAATAAGAACCCCCAATTTTTATTGCTGATTCGGATTCTCCAGGAAAAAATGTGTAACTTTTGTATGGAACTATTTTACTGTTGCATGATGATGGTGCTGTAATTGACACAAATCAAAATAGGTTACAATCCATTGAAATGTGATAGTATCTCAAGAAATTACCCAACAGATTAGGATCCCAGGAAGAAGGAAGGGCAGTATTCTTACATTCTGTAATGTGACACCACGTTTTATAGCAAACCAATGTGGTTCTCCAGACCATAACACATTAAAGTGTCCATACTACTGGGTGGTGAAGTGGAAAGTGGATGGAACAGGTCACTGGTTTGTTTATCAATGCACTAACAACTACATTTAGCATTACCAAGGAACAACAATGTGGACATAGTAGTATTTTGTTCCCTTCGGGATTTTTTTTATATGAGTCCCCTTGCCTGTCACAATCAGAGCACTTGTTTTAGATGAATCCCCTTGCCTCTCACCACCGATGTGCTTATCTTAGGTGAGTCCCCTTGCCTCTCACAAATCTTCATGCTTTACTGAAGCATATGTTCACAATGGTGACCACTTATTGCAATACACAATGAAACCCTATTTCTGAAAGACAATGCTACATCTCTCAGTGTCTCTTCGATAATGCTAAATCTCTCAGTGTCTCTTCGATAATGTTAATACATTCAGCAATAATTCACTGGTTCATATTTGCAGTGGTTGTAGGTACATCCATGTAACATTTCTCTTTTAATTTTCCCCACAGGAAAAAAATTGGGAGGCATCAAATCGGGTGAACGCGTAGGTCACTCATGAGGACCACCTCATCCAATCCATCAATCAGAATATCGATGATTTAGAACTTTATGATATATCCATGAATAATGTGCTGGATAGCCATTGTGTTGAAACCACATATCCATTCTTGTTTAAAGTGGGACATCTTCCAGTAGTATTGGCAAAATATCTAAAAAGTCACTAGACATTCGACCATTCACATTACTGTCTATGAAGTATGAGCCAATTATACGGGTACCCAACACACTGCACCAAACATTGGGACTCCAGGGGCTCTGAAGTATTGTTAAATAGTTGTTAGTACTCTTCTTAACAGCATTGGCATTCAAAGTCACCTTTTGATTATTTTTCTCCTTCATACATTCATATGAGACATGGCCAAACTTTTTGCAGTTGAAGCATTTCATTCCCTTGCTCTTGTGGTTGCAATCACTTGACTTGTGACCAATTGCAGCACAACTGAAACACTGTTGGTTTTGATTCAAAGCTGCACTTTTAGTATTTCTGTTACTCGAGTCTTTAGCATCTTTCTTACTGAAGTTTAAATAATTTTCATTGTTGTAACTTTTGTTATTTCATTAGGCAATGACTTCATAGCTCTTTTGTAATGCTTAATTTTTTTTCCTTAAACTTTTTCACACTTCCAGCATCATAAAGTAGAAGTTTTGTGTCTGAGTCGTCTTCTATCCTGTCAACCACACAATGAAGAAGTGAATAGTTATCAACATCAGCACGACTGGCAATTTCCTTCCTTATGAGAAGATATTCTTCAAGAGACTATTCCTGTTTCTTCTCTTGTTGAGACAGCAGCTGGTGAATCTCTGCAGCACTTGTTATCACATTGAATTCTTCCTGCAGAGCTTTCTTCAGTGCAGTCCCTCTCACCCAGAATCAAAAGCATAGCCAAACTTTCAAGTTTTTTTTTTTTTTTTTTTTTTTTGCGAAAACAAAGTGTTTGGAGTTCACTCCAGCCCACTAAAAACGCTGTTTCCTCAAAGTCCATGATCACTTTTTAACTGGATATCCATCACCATCACTAAATGACTTAAGTTAACCTCAAACATCATGAAATGACCAAGAAAATTTACACTGATCTTGTAAATGTGGTGGGAATCTTGTTTCACTTTTATCACCTGTTTCTAAATTGGAATCTTTTTCAGTCTTCTTTTTGAGTTAATTCAATCTTTTATCTACACATTTGGATTGTATCCTACTCTTCACGATTGGCATCATCACCATCCTCTTCACATTCTAGATTCTAGATTATCATTAATTTTCACCGCAAGTTTGTCAATGTTGGATAACTAACAATGTATCACAGTACTCATTTCATTTTTCACCCCACTATCTATATGTGGTGTATTGCAGATTGCTCCTAACTCTGCTTCTGAAAATGATGTTTCAATGAATGACTTCTTAGCTCAAGTTCATTAGATGGTGATTGAAAAATAAAACCGGAAAATTCTCTCGAGCATTTCCAATTTCTTCTATCATCTCGAACTGTTCCGAAAATTAACTTATGTAGAGATTCGATGGTCTTAAGCAGCACAGACTTTATATTTTTATTTACTTTTCTGATTTCACCTAACTTTGGCATTTCTAAAGTTTTTCTTCTTTTTTCTTCATCTATTTTCCCTTTTGTAATGCTCAAAATTTCTCCTTGTATCACTCTGCTACTGATAGTTATTTTTAAAATGTGCATCCTTGTCATATATATACAGTCAACACAATAACATGTCGCTATGTCGTCGCGGGCAAAACAGTGCTCAGAAAAGTTCATTGTAAATGTCATAGGTTGGGCAGCAAAACTGTCTCATACTCGTTCAGTGGATTTCGGACAGAGCTACCAAAATCTGTAGGAAAAATGTTCCGAATTTTCATGAAGAACTATTTATTATCTCCTAGTTACAAACTTTACTGCTGAACTGTCAAAAGAAACAAAAGAATTCAATCAACAAACTCGTATTTTTCCTGAGATTACTGTTTCTCCATGAACACATAAAACTACTGCCAAATTTTCAGCTTGTCTGGTATGCCACCAGTCTCATCAACAAGGAAACCCTTAAACCCCTCATCCAAATCCCACATTACTATATACCTCTACTTCCCTTTTTTTTTTTTTTTTTTTTTTTTTTTTGTGGTAAGTTCCTAAGGGACCAAACTATGGAGGTCATTGCTCCCTAGGCTTACACACTGCTTAACCTACCTTAAACTAACTTACACTAAGGACAACACACACACACACACACACACACACACACACACACACACACACACACACACACACACACACACACACCCAGGCCCGAGGGAGGACTCGAACCTCTGACAGGGACAGATGTGCAAACCATGACAAGACACCTCAGACTGCACGGCTACTCCGCGCGGCCACTTCTACATTGTCAAAGTATGGATACAAAAAAGAGGATCTTGAGCAGGGAAAAGGAATACCGATGTTGCACAAATGCTTCTTGAGACCCATCACACCTCACTGCAGTCAGATGTTGTCAGAGAAAAGGCTGACAACTCCGCACATGACACAACTACTCACATACAATCAGTAGGTTTATCCTGCTGTCAAGCTGCCAGTCATACAAATAAGCTGAGAGTACAGGTATGTTGGCATACTGGCTGTATTAAGTTGAGAGCCACGTCCACATCATCTGTGCATTGTGGAACAGGACTAGTGAAAGGGAAGATACACACCTCAACCCCATCACAACTCCTACTATGTTAATGTGCCACTGGAGTATGGCTACAGGCCACCGACAGTGTCTCTCAATGTCTCCAACACATACTCATGCATCAGAGCTGTGAATACTGATGAGCGTGCTGAATTGTAACAGTCAATCTTTTCAAATGAATCACGTTTTCACTTTTTTCAACTGTGGTAGTGCTCGACTATACTTGACAAATGGCAAACAGAGACGAGTATCTGTCAGTATCATACGGAGTCGCTGCCCAGTTTCCCATTTTAGGGTGGCATTCACCACCACAACCTATCTTTCCAGCAGTATCTGACTCACACTGTACTGACATGTACAATACCCCACCAACTGAACATGGGGGAAACCTAACTGACAAGACTGGCCTACAGGATGCATTCACTTATCTCCACAATCTACAGACAGACACTGATGTAAGATACCATTTTCTGTTGCATGTGAGAACTGAATTTTTTCCAGTCAATTCTCTTTAAAACTGCAGTAGCAATGATGATACATGTGACTGTCAAGATTCAAAGCTCTTATTATTAAGCTGTCAATGTTCAAATCATCTCACCAAAACTACTAACACACATACAGCATTCATCACAAAATAAAACATGTTTGACAAAGAGTCCTCAGCCTGCTATATAATCACTCATGCATAGTACTTCTTAGTAGGAGAGGTTGAAGCAGGACGGCTTCAAAAACACTACATAATGCTGCTGAACACAGGAGCAATGGCATTCACTGGTCCATTGAGGTCTGAGGTGTTTGCAGTTTCTGCACATTGGAAACTGGAGCTATGGCACATTTGCCACTAGTCAAGCCAGCTGTCAATGACTTCAAACTGTTGATTTTGACGGGTCAGAAAACTCATGTTGGATGCCCTTCTATTCACTAATTACACACACACACACACACACACACACACACACACACACACACACACACACACAAAAACTGACATAGCATCACTTCCAATGTGAGCCAAAAGTGTAACAGGATGACAATTCTATTTCCGGGAGGTCAACTGTTCTTCCCCATTTGAGTTCACTCAGCAGCTTTGATACTGATGAGGTGCACTAACAATTTTACTTTCTCTATTGTGAAATAATGGTATAGAGAAAACATGACAGAATGACTTAATTTATTAATAAGAATTTAAAGATATATTAAAAAAGTAAGGGCTATTTGTATATATTCAAAAGATGACAGCTCAGAGAAAGTTGTACAAATTCAGTGCCAACTACTGTTTGTTTACACAGCCACAGAAGTCATTGTTCTGATTCAGTAGTTGTTTGACTACATGTGAAAACAAACAACAATGACTTCCTTCAAAAAACTGTTGCTTCACCAGTTATAAAGGTATATGCTATAATTCAATTTTTGTATGCAAAATGATCTACAGCTAGACGAATTCATCAGGAGTTGTGTCTATTTTAGGTGTTTATTGTAAATAGTGAAGGAAAGGCCAGATAATGTTTGTCACATTTTAAAAAGTGACTGTACAAATGTGCATGATGATGAGCAGAATGGTAGGCCAAGTATCATGACTGATAAAATTGTACCAACATGTAGAAAAAAAAAAGAGAGAAAAACAACTATGATACGACTGACAACTGACAATTTGTGCTCTGATTGACAAATTTCAAAACATTGGTCACCTTGCTATGTAAACAATTTTCATACGAAAGCTGAAACATCACAAATTGTGTGCGAGGTGGATACCAAAAATGATTACAAACACAGAGAGCAAAGAATGTCAAATGGACAGGCATTTATGTACCACTATTGACAAGATGGAGACAATTTGTTTACCCATAGTGCAATGAGCAACAGAACACTGATATCCTACACCAATGCAGAATCAAAATAATAGTAAATGCAGTGGTGCCAATCAACATCAACAATGCCAAAGAAACGCAAGCAATTCCTTAACTCAGAAACAAAAAATGTGGCTACTGTTTTCTGGGAGAAACAGGGTGTTCTTTTGGTGAATTTAATGGAATGTGCATCTGCTATTATAGATTACATGTATCAAAAAACACTTGCAAATTTGAGATGTGCCAGCCACAATTGACAGCATGGGGAACTGTAGTACAGCATAGTTCTCCTCCAGGAGAGTGCACATCAACAAACCATGGCCCATACTTTAAGATTCATCATTTTTGCTGGGAACTTTTCAACCACCCACCCTACAGTCTCAACCTTGTATCCACTAGCTATTTTTTCTTCTTGCACTTGAAATAATTGCTGGGGAGCAATAGTTTGAAGATGATATTGAACTGAAGACAGTTGTCGTCAACTGGTTCTGTTCCAAGACCGAGAACTTCTATGCAGAGTGGTTAAAGTAGCTAGTCATACATTCAGGCTAGTACATTATTTTATGACTAAATGAACCTTACCTTTAGAATACAAGTTACACATCTATTCAGTCAAAATTATATACTATACTAATCTGTGCACAGACAGCATCTACCAATACATTCTACAACTGTGACTGAATTCTTTCCATGTCTTGCAATTTTCAAAATAATTAGTGTAGAATGAAGTATATGTGGTGTAAAGAATTTAAAATTAAATTTCTCTCCCCTGCATGTTTGTCACAGATGTTGCAATTTTATAAACATCAGTGTGCAGTTGTTATTTCACATGCTAGCCTCTAAACATTATTATTTTAGGAAAGATTAATTCAGTGTGTTTTGAAAATACTGTTTACTTTTTGAACAAAAAAATATTGCCACGAGTTCTAGCACATGCAGTGTGGTCCAGTGATAAGCGTCGCTGGCTGGCGTGCTGTGGGTTGCCAGTTCAAACCCAATCATCAGCAATTATTTGTTATCTAGTATTTACTGTTTCAAGAAGGTTCTTGAAATATCTGATATTTGATTACATGGAAAATTCTATGCTTGCGTAGCCTTTGGATTTGGACTTGATTGTGGTGTCGCCATGACAACATTAAATTTTCAATGACACAGTTATTTTGTGCAGGGCGAGAACTTTGGTGAACAACTGATTTACATAAAAAATGAAAATATAATTTATTAATAAAATCTCAGAGTGTGAAAAAATCAAGCACATAACAAAGAAACAAGTCTGTTACAGCCATATGCTGCAAAGAATCATGTCCTATATTATGACTAGTCAAGGAAAAGTACATTACCAAGCAAAGTACTAAACACACCTGGAAACCAGTGCCATTATATTCCCCACCCATACCCCAATGCAAGGAAGGGTTCAGTAGACTTATGTGCCTTTCTTGCTCTTTCATTGCTCTGGAAGCGAGGTAAGTAATAAATGTACACCATAATGTCAGAAGCAGATGTACACAAAGTGAAACAATGTCAAGGCAGATTTTACTGTAGCGATTATTGGAGAACAAAACATTCACTGTCACATGTCCTCTGTCTAAAGAACTTCCATGGCGTACTTAGATTTGCTGGAGGGGCATAAATAACGCCAAAAAGAATGTTTCCTCAAAAATTAATCTGTATCTAGGACAGGCTCACTGTGTCATAACATCTGTTATCTATGAAAAAACTGATGGTTTGATCAGGAAAAGCATTGGAATCTGGAAAAGCAGGCAGACCTAGGCAAAAATTCATTCATTTTAATTGCATATTGAATTTCAGTGCCACCTGTGAATGGAAATGTGTCATTCCTCCCTACAGTTGAATCAAAATTTACACACACTATTTCCAGGAATGCCCTAGCAATTACCTTCTTCAACTACAAAAACGCAGTACTCTGTTATCTAGTAGGAGGAAGGCAAGGTCACTATCGAAATATTACTGTATCTCATTGCTACCTATCAGAACCCCTCGGAGAGCATTAAAGATAAACACCAGTCCTAATTGCCCAATTGTAAAGTGACCTGTTTCCAAATTACATACAAAAATAACCACTATTTCAGTATACATACAACTCGAAAATGATGTTTTGCTGATTAACATTGTTCTTATGTGAAAAACACAATATAAATGTGAAATTAATACTGTAACTAATCGAAAGAAATGTAGCACATGGTCAGGATGTACCAGTAAACCTATCATTATAAAATTACTACAGAAAATTAAATAGAACATATAAATAAAGCATGTTAATTGAATCTCCGATATATGTTAGCACTAAAATTCAGCCACTAGTTGATTTGTTATAAACAAATTTAGAAATGTAATTGTTACCTGTAACATAATCAGTCAGAAAATGTTACATTAATTCATAACTAAGTTGAAAATAGGTTCACCTTGTTCAGCACTGTGATTGTAAATTTTTAGCAATGTGTATCTCATATTCAGTTTAACTCTTAATTGTGATTTTACATAAAATTGTAATTTTCATTGTAGGTAATTGTTAACAAAAGTATAAATAGAGGTCACGCAGGTGCCTTGGAGCACTCGTTTTTTGGCTAGGGTTGCGAGCAAATGTATTGTAGGCTCACTTGTTTGTTGATTGTTGTGAACACTGTGTCGTTTGATGTCAACTTTGGGTACATGTGATGTAACCCGTGTTCCGGTGATAACATTAGAGAGTCTAACAGCAGAAATTTATATACAAACAAAGTTGAAATGTCCTTCAGTGCTACTAACTAAAGTATATTTCAAAAACATCTGACCCTGATTTCAGATGATCTGTTGTGTCAGTCTCAACACTATTTTTGCAAAATACGAGGACCCACACAACTACCTGCTGTTTGCTTCAGAGAACTTCTGCAAGGTAGATGGTTAGCAGCTTTTTCCCCTCTCTGTCACTTATAACTCAGACTAAATTTATGGCATTTACCATAGATAACAGACAAGTTACACACATTGAGATTTATGTGGTATGGAGGAACCAAAAGTTCACTCAATGTGTTAGGCGCAGTACATGAAATACCTTTAGGTTTTTATGCACAATGAGCAGATAAAATTTGCTGTCACACAAACATCAAACACACTTGAACAGCTACGCAAACTGACAAATCCAGCAACTGAAGAATGTTTTCTAGAACAATGTATGGAAGAGTGGAAAGAAAAACATGGGAGGCAACAAACTGTGATAAGCCTTTTATATTTTATTTAAGCATGCTAGTGGGTGGATACAAAGGAAAAAAAAATAGTCTTCTCATTATTATACAAGTTGAACCTGCATTCCAACTATGAAATTCTGGAAGTTGTTCAAGGGTATTTTTTTGAGTACATCGTAAGAAATATGCAATCTCTGAGGGCTCATTATTAAGTAATGATGTAATTATGATTATTCAGTTTGACACCTCACCATATACGTTTATGTGAAAATACCTTTTCGATAATGAAAAAGCCTATAACATGCAATTATTAGAGTGTACAACACAAACATAGAGTAACTACCCTGACATGTAAAAATACTGTAATGTTGTTGCCATCACTGCACAAACAGCTCAGCATAGTACTGTTGTGCTGTTCTTCCATTGAACTCAGTGAATCCATACAAAAGCTGCATATCACCCAACTCTTCATCTGTAAACTTATCCACACTGCCATGTATTACTGTTAACATAACTAACACTGTCAGAAAACAAACCTGAGACAGAACCACACAGATTGAATGTACGTTTGAAGGCAAAGAGTAAAGAGGGAATTACTGTTGTCAACAGCAAGAACTGCAAGTTAATGGAGCAAATATATTTCTAAACAAGACACACACTACATACTGTTGATACGTTCATTGCTGTGCAGATATTTTCGGAGCAACAATAAAGATACAAAAGTAAAGGGGGTAAGAAAACAAATGAAATATAATTACTCTGTAATGACCCACTGGGTCCCTTGTACATGAAAATACTCAGAAAATGTTGTTGAAAAATGTCAGAATTTTTTTTTTTGGTTTAGTTTGGGTTCACAGTGTACACAAATAAATTAGGAAACTTGAAGAGTATACCTGTAAATCTGGAATTGAATGACACTTTTAGAGAGGTCACAAATGTGAAACAAATTTACAGAGAGAACCAACTTTCACATAAATTCTCAATTATCACGCTATCATTAACCCAAGAAAATACAAAGCAGCAATCAGAACTGGTAGATGTACAATGGAATTAGTTAGCACTTTCAAGACTAGCTGCCCACAAAAATATCGGACCTAGGAAGCCAGTCATTTATGGTGTTATTTAAAGCAGTACTGGCACATATGTAATCTATGTATCTTCAAGAGTAATACATACTAAAAAAAAAAAAAAAAAAGACCGAGCTTCGAGATTTATTTTTCGTATTTCATTTACTTCTTTAATATATCACAAATTTTAAAATAATGATGACAGAAGGAATAATTATACTTTTTTAAAAAAATGTGAGATGAGTTACTGAGCAATTTCTTCCACTTGAGCTTCCAAAATTTCTTGCTCATTCAACAAACATGATGTATTTGTAGTAGAATTACAGCAAACTGTGAAACCTAATGAGTGCACACATGAAATTATGCCACTGGGATGATACTGGCTCAGCCATTCGTGACAGCAGCTGCTATGCTTAATACCATTTCTTTCAAAATAATTCTGGAAATTGACAGCAGAAGGCAGCACCAGTCAAGAAACAGGTAGTAGATGTCCATACATTCATCTCATACCCAATGAGTCCAGTTTTTGAGTGGTGATGGCTCACACCCCAAGAAAATTGTGGCCTGTCCAATATTCAGGTATGGTATTTTTAACACAAAGTTGTGGCTCACACTATGCTAGGATTTGGTCTACAAAATGTTAAGGTATTTTCCTAACCAAATTGAAATAAGGAAAAGGCATGAAAATATTGCTTCAGGTAGCTGTTCTAGGACCCAGACTGGAATCAGTTTCTTGGTGTCTTTTTCCAAGAGCACAGTGTTATAGATGGATGAAGGAAATGAAGTAGAGCTAATGTCAGAGATGAATGTTAGGTACAGAAATGTGGTCCACTTGGAAGAAGGGAAAAAGTTTGAAGTGTGATGCCCCTCTGAGATCATTAGGAAAGTGCGAAGCATAAAGAGAAAAAAAAAAGACTGGATTACTGACAGTCCCACAATTCATGCTACATAATAAGTGAAAACCTAAGTTGGGATGGACTGACAGACATTTACATGCCACTCCGCACCTGTTGTTCCAGGTGCCGTGTAAACTCAATAGTATCACTGAAAATCACGAGAGTTGTCACATACCTCACCAACTAACTCAAATGAGTGTCACACAGCTGAAAATACTTCCCACTCCTCTCAAAGTCCCATCATCCATGTAAAACAATTATTCCACCACCAATTGCCTAGGTCACTTAGATCCCAGCTCTCTATCACAGATACAAGGGTGAGAAGAACCCGCACAAAAAAGCAGCGGTTATTGGGAGTTAACACGACATCCCTTGCAAAATCAAAGGAAGAAAAACACTATATTTCGCAGCCTGATTCTGGAAAATAAAGAGGTCAGACAGATCTATATGTAAATTCACTGTGTATTACAATTACCAGTATCATTTAGCTCTTAAGTATGGATCATCACCACACACTTGGTATATATATATATATATATATATATATATATATATATATATATATATATATATATATATATATATATATATATATATATATATATATATAACACACACACACACACACACACACATGCTTGCAATAGTATGTATAAATAAGTAATAATTTATAGTAAAAAATATCTAAAATCCTGCATGGGTAAAAAGTTTGTGTCACAATAAACCCTTTCATGTTAGATTTGGGAAATGGAATCAGCACAATAGTACATGCCACCCTGTACAGCATTTAGGGCAATGTCACCCAAATGAAATCATTCTGTGTAGCCGAATGAAACTATATGGTTCCAGGGATCTCTTTTAATCTCAGACATTTATGGTGTATGTATGCAGACTGAAGCGATGGATAAAAATTTGTACCAAGGTCAGGTGTCAAACATAGATCTCCTGCTCACTAATCACGTACGCTAACTCACATCCCACCCAGGCACAGTGGCTTTGCACAACTGTACAGACTACCCTAACACGCCAACCTCCTCAGACCAAATTCCCATGCATATACATCGTAAATCGTTCAGACTTGAAAAAGATCTCTGGAGCCACATAGTTTCATTTAATTAAAGCACCTATGTCTGGGTTTCAGGCAAGATTCCACATTTTGTTCTATTCTGAGGTGCTATTCCAATACAGTTGGAGAGCCTCTTGCAATGCTGTTAAAGTTTATAGGGAATACCAAGTGGGATGAGGCATGAATGGGAATTTGGGTTGAGGAAGTGGGTGTGCTAGTGTAGTCTGTGCAGTTTTACAAAGCCTCTGTACCAGGATGGTGTACTAATTTATGATCTGCCTATTGAGTAGGAGACATGAGTTTGAATCCTGACCTTGGCACAAAACTCCATTGGTTGCTTCAGCATGCATACATACATTCAGCCCACCGTTCACTGAGTATGCTCATGCAGTATCATAAGTGATTAAGAAGAAGTGAGAGAGAGAACTGGAGCACAGGTGAAAGGCACACAAATTTAAAAATACAATTGAATTGCAAGCTTTCAACATTTTCATAAAATCTTTTCTTCCAGAATAAATATGAGGAACAGAGTAAACCTTTCCTGCCTTGTGGCACCTGTGTGTAAGTACATAATTTCTTCTCCCAGGCTGTGGTCTTAACTGAACATCAAAGGTTTAGTAATCTCTTATACTGACATAAACTACTTATGTAAAGGTATCTTACCAATAACCAACTAGAAATTATACACTAAAATGCTGCATTTCTAGTGAACACAAAATTAAATAACATACAACTAAATATATGCAATGCATTAAAGACACGCCAATGGTGGTAAGTGGTTAGAAGAATGCATCAAAATGAAAATTATAAATCTGGTAAGAACTACAAAAAGGATAATAATGACAGCTACATTTACCAAGACAGTGAAAAAAGAAAAGAACTAAGCAATGTACATAAGTGCATGACCACACGAATTACACCAGAGCTCCAATAACCTGTATCTACAGTCGCATACTGACGCAAACTGCCATAACTGAATGTATCTCACTTAGTGGCAACTTCAAAGCATCTCATCACTGCAAACTACATACCAGAATGACAATAATGGAAGAAATACAAAGCAAACCTGACAGCAGTGATTCAAAGAGAGTAATATGATTCAACATGTCATTATTCCTTCCATTTACAAGAACTGAAATAGTTTATTTAAACTACTTAAGAAACTTACACATTAGAAAGCCAGCTCTCCTCTCTGGAACTCTGAGCTTCTGTGACAATACGAACCATTGTTCCACAATATTTCATCAGTCCTGTCGCTGTTCACCAAGGATTAATAATGGACAAAACCACATATTTCGCAAATATTAATAGGTATCATCAACACTGCTGAACCAGAAGAATTCAGAGAATGCACTATATTCTCAAAATGTGTGATGGAATTGTAATCTTATCTCAACAAGTCAATAAAACAGTGTATGAATTGCAGATCTGCCGGGAAAAAAACTGCACAAATATTCAGTCACACCTTGATAAGAGTTAAAAATGGTACACAGATTGGCAAACTTGTTTTACATGCAAGGAAATCTAACACTGTGCACTTAAAAAAATGAAAAAAATAGTATCTCACAATTATAACAACACTGAGTCACAAGAACCTGGGCACAACAATGGACAGGGATGTGAAATGGAATGATCAGACTGTCTCAGTTGTGGGTAAAACTGGTGGCACACATTTTTTTCCTTGGCAGGATACTGAGTAAATGAAATCAGTCTACAAAAGAAATTGCTTACAAAACACTTGGCAACTCATCCTAGAATACTGCTCAAGTGTTAGGGGCTTGCACCAAATAGGACTAATAAGGGATATTGAACATATACAAAGGAGGCCAGCACAAATGTTCACAGGTTTGTTTAATATGTGGGAGAGCATCATTGAGGTATTGAGAAAAACTGAACTGGCAGACACTTGAAGACAGATGCAAGCTATCATGTGAAAGCCTACTTAATAAGGTTCAAGAACTAGATTTAAGTGAGGAATCTGGAAATATACTACAACCCTCTATGTATCTCTCCCATGCAGATTGTGGAGACAAGAATATACTACTTACAGTATGCACAGAAGCATTTAAGCAATCAAATGTCCCACATTCTGTATGTGAACACAACAGGAAGAAACCCTAGTAACTGTTACAATGGGAAGTGCCCCTTGCCATGCACTTCACAAAGGTTCACAGAATATAGATGTAAATGTAGATATGGATGTTGACTGTTTCATTTCTTTCTGTCATGACTGTGAATTTGTAACTTTCTGAGGAGCTATAGCTGGCGTCTACAATAGACCAAGAATTCCTTCATCACCCATTATGGGATAAACAATTTGAACACAGCACAATTAAACTTGACAACAGATAGAATTCTACAAGGATTACTACTGCTGGTCAGCACTTTTTGACTGCAAAGGTTATCAGTGCCCAGAAAAAAACTGACCTGAAGGATCAGGAGAGCATGAGTAAACTGTTGTAATTATGGCTGTAATGCATTATAGGGACAGCATCCAATAATAGTACGTGTAAATCTGCACATCTTGAGTGTTAGCCATTATGCACATTCTCTGCATAATCAGCAACTAACTATACAGCCACAATGAGCCAGGGTTCCTTACCTTGGAGACATACACATTCCTGCCCGGGTTTCAAAGCTAGATAACCTTGACACGAGATACCAGGTATTTTCACAAAAGAAAGAATGAAACAGTACAATTGCAGTCAGCTACAGTTAAAAACTACCTCCTGAAGCCGGTGAATAACACAGAAATGTCGTTACACTGTCAGGATCATGCCAAAGACAAATCTAGTGACTGCTACTATCTCGCTAAACTATATAGAATAATTAATCCTTAACTAAAAGTTATGTGGTCAGTAGTTACAATGAAATTACACAGTCCATTCACATTAATGGGACCACTGCCTATGTTCGATGTCAATATGCAATAACCACTCACAGATGGCAGTACTAGCAGTGCTGCATATATGATATCTGACATCCCAAGGGCCATGCTCATTTGCTCTTGAGTCAAGGGTACAAGCATTTCCAAAAGGGTTAAGTTTGTAAATTGTTTGTGTGCCACCATGGTTAAACTATACCGCACATGGCAAAATGGTGCTGTCCAAAACCGGCATTGAGGTAACTGTGGTCCACCACGGGCCATTGATGATAGGGATGGACGACAGCTGCGGAGATGAATGCAAGTGAATAGATGTGCAATTGCTAAGCAACTGACCACCAAGATGAACCGAGGGGCATATGGCTGTTGGTGTGTATGGTGTGAAATGTCTGAAAGCGAACACCCTGCAAAAACTGTTGGAAGGGTCCAGGCCAGAGAAGGTACCATTATGATCAAGGGAATGTTTTTGTGGCATTCCCTGGATGATCTCATTATTCTGGAACATAAAATGGATCAACACAAGTATGCAACTATCCTTGGGGACCATGTCCATCCCTACATGCAGTTTGTTTTTTCCTCGGCACAATAGCAACCACCAACAGGACAGTGCTACCAGCAGAACAATGCAACATGTCACACAGCTTGCAGTATGTGTGTGTGGTTCGAAGGGCACCAGGATGAGTTAACTGTACTCCCCTGGCCACCATACTCCCCAAATTTAAACCCAATCGAGAATCTGTGTGACCACATTGATCCTCAACCATGAAACTTGGTGCGGCTGGACATGGCAATAGAGTCAGCATACCTCCACATCCCTGTCAATAACTTCCTGAACCATACTGACACTCTTACTGGACGTCTCACAGCAGTTCGCACTGCAAAAGGTGGTTACTCAAGCTTTTAACATGTTGTCACATTAATGAGAGTGTACAGTGTATAGTAAGTGTTGGCATAAAGTTATACATAGTTATAGCTTTTTCAACAGTGCAGCAGAGCTAACCTGTATCCAAGAGGCTATTAAATACTGAATAGATGAAGTTGTGTCGTAGCATAGTGACATTACTACAGTTTTGTAGGAAATTATAGATGAGAGACTAGTGAAAGGCAGGCAGGTAGAAAGGAAGGTCAAGTCACACACCTCGAAAGTGAGGTCATAAGAAATGAAGCACAGGTTCGGTCAGGCAAACAATTGTCCTAGAGCTTGCACAAAGTGATGGTCATATGGGTACACGAATCCAAGTCTTAAACACTGCAAAATATCAAAACATCACTCCGTGAAAACGAGTGTAAATACATAAGTTACCTTCACGCATTAGGCTACCGGTTCATTGTCTCCTTTATTGAGAGGATGAATTGTCCTGTAAATGGCATGGACAACTGCAGAAGGAAAGCAGCTCCAAGAGGAAGATAAAAAGAAAACCACAATGGTAAAATTAAGTAAAAAATTCTGTTTGTTGCTTATGTGCAGCATCAAGATTAAAGAGGGCGGTAAACTTTTAAGTTCATAAACATCTCTGCAAAATGTGACAGTTATTAGAGCCTTTGCTGTTTTTAACAGTGCTAGCTGCAGGATAAAAGTAGTAACCAGTGAAGTTTATGAAATTCATCACAGCACAATGCACAGAAATGCCACTCTCTCATTTGTACAGTAAGTAGGTTGTGGTAAATTCAGCCAGAAGCTGT
This sequence comes from Schistocerca americana, assembly GCF_021461395.2. Lineage (NCBI taxonomy): Eukaryota > Metazoa > Arthropoda > Insecta > Orthoptera > Acrididae > Schistocerca > Schistocerca americana. Next base: position 621,367,203 of record NC_060130.1, read on the forward strand.
GGATACATTACAGAAAAAGAAACAAAAATAAAGGCCATAAACAAGTATACATCAAAGAAAAATACATTCACATCAAGTTCAGGATTGGTCATCTCTTACAAAAATGCATTATTCCTCCTGCCAATATTACATGCAACATGTCAAAGCATATACATTATTATTTTCCTCACTACTCACTTCTTCCAAACATTGTCAAAGGGAAACTTCTGGCGTGACTTAGTAGACAAAATAGGAGAAGACTGGTTACATCTGAAACGTAAACAGTCTCTAAGCTGAAAATATGACATGTCACAGTCTACAAAGTGATCTTTAACTACAAATGGAAGGACCATTCAGTGATTAAGGCTATTTTCTTATAGCAGCATATTTAGCCTCAGTTAACTGCAGGATTCTCAACTGATTAATTCCATTGTGATACTCTCAATTTACCTCAGACAAAATTATTGTGGCACCATGACTCGTAATGTTTAAGGAAATAAACTGCCCATGCCCACACTTCTTTATTTACTCTTTATACACTGGATGCAAAAGTTAAGGAAGAAAGCAACTTTCACGTGTTGCGTCAATGCCATCTAACATAGCTCAGTGAGACTTTGACCACACATACAAAGAACTGCTACCATATAGTACAGAAAGTAACTGAAACAAACACACAATGAGACAACCAGAAATGATCCTTTTACTCAAAGATGAACATTACATTAAAGTTACCGCAATTTATGATGGCCCCTGGATGTTAAAAAAGATGGGACATGGGTTTCAATAGGGTGTGTGATCACCATAGGCCACAATACGTACTGCTACATGTTTACATGCTGTCCAGAAGATTGGTAATGAGTTATTGTGGTAGCGTATTCCATTCTTCTACCAGCACAATTGACAACTGCTGGATGGTCACTGGTGCATGTGGACATAAAGTTAATATGTCTCCCCAATGCATCCCACAAGTACTTGATGGGATATAAGTCAAGTAACAGACACGCCACTCCATTTGCTAAATATATTCTTGTTCCAAGAGCCCCTCCACCTGCGCTGTTTGGTTCGATCATGCACTGTCGTCTGTAAAAATTAAATCGGGGCTGAATGCACTCTGAAAAGACGTACATGGGTGGGAGTACAGCATTACAATAAAGTTGATTGGTGAGTGTAACCACGTTCAAATATCTGGAGACCAGTATGTGTGATGTGGGGAAGCTATAATGTTGCATAACCTTTCAAATCTTTGAACATGGTACAATCACTGGTGAATGTTACTGTGACATTGTATTTCTTTCTTATGTGTGTCTTTTCTGAGGTGCATTTGGCCCTAATTTAATTTTCACAGATGACAATGCACGACCGCTTTGAACTACACAGATGGAGCAGCTCTTGAAATGAGAGCACATTTAGTGAATGGACTGGCCTCCCTGTGCCCCCTACTTAAATCCCATTGAGCACACACACAGTATTCCTTGGTGGATACATACTGCAGCACATCCACATGCACCAATAACCATCCAGTAGTTGACAATTGCACTGGTGGAGGAATGGAACACCCTACCATAAGAACTCCTTACCAACCTTGTGGGTAGCAAGGAAGTACAGTGCAGAGCATACATTGCTGTCCATGGTTATCGCATATTCCATGGAAAACCATGCCCCACCTTTTATTATGTCCATGGGACCATCATAAGTCATGGTACGTTCAGTGTCATTATTGCCTTTGCACTAAAGTGTCTCATTGTGTACTTCTTTCACTTATCCTCTGTACTATACTGTAGCAATTCTTCCTACATAATGTCAAAGTTTCATCAAGCGCAGTTACTTGGCACTCACACATCACGCAAAAGTTATTTTTGTCCTTACTTTTGCACTCCAGTGTAGTGTAGAAGTATAGCTGTATAATACTTATTTCCTCAAAAATTATCTGCTACAGAGCAATCAATTTTCTCTGAGAAATATGCAGATGATCATTAATAGGTGCCACAGCAGGAGGATTTGATAATGTTTCAGCCTAAAAACTGGCAATGAGAAAATAAGCAAATAAATGAATGTTACTGTGGAAGCTTTATTTCCTGAAATAAACAATTTCATTGTGTACAATAGCATAGCGATGTTGTCCATTACTGAAATGTATGTTTAGCCCTACAAAACATTTTCTCTGCACAGACCTCTATCACTTTGATAAAGCAGATCTTAAGTGAATGAAAATAAAACAGTAGGTGAAATTTCAAATTCTACCAGTCAAACACACAACATTGCGACAAATAACACAAAAATTAACAGTCCACAGAAACTTCTGAATTTTCTAGCACTGTAATAAGTGAGGAGACTGTTAGGCAGCAGACTACTAGCCAGGGTGTGCCACAGTGCAGTAAGACTTGGAACTGCATAATTTTCATAGATGTGTAGGATACACCTAATCTAGACTAAAGCCTAAATTATATACATATGAATGCAAAATTGGGCAGCAAAAGTTCATGGAAAATCTTAGTACAAAAAGAAAATTTCACTTGTTCAGGACCGGCAATCTTATTTCCTTTCCTTTTCTATTCATTTAGATTGTTAGTTTCAGAGCAATGCTGCAGAATATTGCAGAATGCTGCACAGAATCCATCAATTGTTCTCAGGTGGCAGGCATAGATAAGAAGGGGTTACAATGTCACTGGTGCACAATACAGCAATCCATGATTGCAATGGTCAGATGTGGTTGGCCAGAGCTTTGATGATGGGTATGACTGCCCTAACGTCCCATGAAGTCCAATATCAGGCCACTGAGACATCCGAGTGTCCCACAGATCTGGATAGTCCATGATTCAACCAGCTCGTCAAATGGAGACCAACAATAAGGCCCTTTTTGGACTAAAACAGGTGCTGATAACACTGCTTCTCAGGAGTACACAGCATCTCCGTGTCCTCCACAGTGATCGCTCAACATCGGATACTGCTCACGTCCTTTATATACCCTAACACACTTAACAACACTTGGGATCTGGTAATGTTACAAATAACCTTTATCTGTAACATTACCAGATGTCAGGTTTGTTTTGTTTGCAGATGACACAAACATTGCAATAAATAAGTCAAGTATTCGTTGACCACAATATTATTGTGTGGTGTCACCGCCAGACACCACACTTGATAGGTGGTAGCTTTAAATCGGCCGCGGTCCATTAGTACATGTCGGACCCGCGTGTCGCCACTGTCAGTGATCGCAGCCCGAGCGCCACCACACAGCAGGTCTCGAGAGACTTACTAGCACTCGCCCCAATTGTACAGCCGACGTAGCTAGCAACAGACACTGACGAAGACTCTCTCATTTGCCAAGACGATAGTTAGCATAGCCTTCAGCCAAGTCAATGGCTACGACCTAGCAAGGCGCCATAGCAATTGATAGTTATCGTATGAAGCATGTCTCATCAAGAACGATATATACAAATGATGGATTAAAGTTAAGTATTCCAGCAGCTACGTACTTTTCTTTATAGCATTCATTACATATCCTGTTTCAGACCTCACGCCATCCTGCGTGAGCTTATAGCGTGCATTTCGGCCTTCCCTAGCTATATAACATATTGCATCTGGGGATGAGGGCTCTTTTGTCAGCTTTTTGTGAGTCAGTGCATAATCGAGGTTGACAGTATACATGCAACTGATCTGAAAGCATTGACTGTATGATGTGTTTTCCTTAATCACCACTGTACTTGTTTTATGTAACATCATTGCTTGTTTCTGATTGTGTCGTGTGCAATAATATTGTGGCTGAGTAGCATAATCTTACAAAGATCAGTTAATGAAATGTTCATGAACATTAATAAATGGTTGCTAGCCAATTCTTTGTCACTAAAATTTGAAAAAATACACTACGTGCAGTTCAGAACTTGTAAGATGTTTCCTGCCAGCATATGACTAAAATTATGATGACAAACATATAGAAGAAGTTGACAGTGTAAAATTCTTGGAATTACAGCTTGATAGTAAATTCAACTGGGAGGAACATACCACAGAACTGCTAAAACACCAAAACAAATCTCTATTAGGAATGTGAATGTTGTCACATGTAGGTGACATAAAAATAAAAAAGGCTAGCATGCTTTTTTTTTTTTTTGGGTGGGGGACTCAAAATTGTGTAATAAGAATTATTTGTGGTGTGAACTCAAGAACATCCTGCAGAAGCCTGTTTAGGGAACTAGGGATGCCAACTACTGCTTCCCAACAAATTTATTTCTTAATGAAATTTACCATTAAAAATATATTACTTTTTCAAATCAACAACTCAGTTCATGGAATTTATATTAGAAATACAAATAATCTTTGCAAGTATTTGAAGTCACTTACTTTGGTCCAGATAGCTGTCCATTATTTAGCAACTCACACTTTCAATAACTTGCCAGCAAGCCATAAAAAGTTTAACCACTAATAAATTTCAGTTTAAGAGGAGCCTAAAGGATTTATTGGTAGCCAACTCCTCCTACCCCACTCACAAATTTTTAAGTAGAACCAACTGATATGTATATGTTCCCAATAATTTGAAATAATGCAAGTTTTAGTACAGTACAGTAAAGCAATTGTTGTAGACAAGTGTAAAATGATATTTGGATTTGATGATACATGGCTACATATAGTCAAGTAACAAGTACATATAGTCAGTAACAACAATTATCATATGCACCTCACTGTATTGAACAATTACATGCTTTGTGACAAGTTACTTATTACCTTTTAAATGAAAATATGTTTAAGATTTTTTACTTATTCTGCAACCGCAACTGTATTGAACAATTACATGCTTTGTGACAAGTTACTTATTACCTTTTAAATGAAAATATGTTTAAGATTTTTTACTTATTCTGCAACCGCAAAGACCATTTCACTTGGACCCATGGAAAATACATTAGAATATTTGTTTTTATCTGTAAATACTTATTGTGTATTCTTGTTTTTCTGACAATTGTCTACATCCTGGAAGATCTCCTCACTATGGATCTACTGGAATTACAAATACGACTTACTGTTATGCGATAATAGTGATATGGTGAAATAGTGTTGAAACACAAGCATCAGTGCGCATTACAGTGAGCTGCTACTCTTTGCCAGTACTGATGCATTAAAGGGATATAGAGAGGTCCTCTTTCTGCATCAGGGTTGAAAAACATGATTAGAAAGTTGGAATTAACTAGCTATTTGAAAATTGATGCTGGGAGAAGTTGATGGCCCATTGCACTACAAATTGTTGAAGAAGTTACTGTTGCAATGGCTAAGAATGCTGGATGCAATGTGCAATCTTCATGCAGTGCACGAGCTGTGTCATGACAGCTGAACATTCCATGGTCCACCATTCAGAAAGTGCTGCAAACAATTGTGAAATCATATCTCTAGCACAGTTCCAGACTGCCATGGATGCAGATGGTCATCACATTGAGGATCATTTGTAACCTGGACTGTAAAGATGTTATGCAATCAACAAAAGTTACCCTCTCACGCAGAAATTAGAATGGGTTTCTTTCAATGTTTTATTCACTATTTCTCTTCTGCATGTCCTTACAAATGTTTACACAATGTTTCATTGTCTTATGATCACTTGTTTTTCATGGGGCCCTCTCAAGTGCCAAATGTTTAATTATAACCAACCTGTACATTGACATCTGACCATGTCTTCTTTGTACTTCACTTTCTTTGTCAGATTGTGCATACAACTTGGTAACCTGCCTAAACAATTCTCTCACCTCAAATATTTTTGGTATGTTAAACATATCTGAGAGATATTTTACCTAGACAGATACAAAAGGCTCACAAAATGTGACCAATGTGTTTTCATAAAATTAGTCAGCATTGACAAAAAGGCATGAAAGTAGGTCCCCCCCCCAACGAGATACTGGAGCTTTTTGTCTCCAGAACTTCAGTTCTCAATGACATAGATACAAAGATACAACAATTTAGTAGGTCAGACAAGAATTTCAGAGAAAGTAAATATTTAAAACTACGACTTTTCTGTACTGCTTTCTGTAAGGTGAATCATGCACCAGACACAAGTTTATGGCATTGTTCATTGCAATGAATACCCTCAAGTCATGTAGGACTGTGTAAACTGCATAGTTTTAAATGTAAGGGAGAAGGGAATAAAAGAATAAGCTTTATGAAGCTAAGGAAATAACTTTACCATGAAGTAAAAACAAACCAATAATGAAAATAAAGGCAGTCTGTTCAAAACTGCAAATCTGTGAAATCAATGTCTACTGCATAACTTTTAAGACTATTCTTCCACGCACATAACTGTTGCACACTCAGATCCTCCTCGACACACTGTCCAAAAGATGGCCCAAGTGCTGCTGCTCATGCCTGTCCAAGTAAAGCAGTGTGTGTATTTTGATCTTATGGGTGCTCAGTGGTGAGGTCATCAGCGCCTTCACACTCATTAAAATGAATAAAATGGTTGCACACTCATGCACTCAAAATGACCACATAGTCACTCAATCTCACATGTAGTTCAACAACTTAAAAAGATGGAAAGTAGCTATACATGAAAGTAAAGCACAGAGAAAACCCAGCACAGATGAGCTAAAAGAAAAGCACGGGGAAATGTGTGGGGCTGACCACATACAAAAAAATTAGGTGAGCCAGTCACCATGTTAACACATTAAAAACATCACCCTAAAATCTTGGGAAAAATGTTGGATTATTCACAAAACTTTAAAACTCAAATTACATTCATTTCATTGTCAATTAAAATAGAAGGCAGAGCCAGTGACAAATCTGCTGTGACCTACCACTGTGGCCTGCTGATTGTCCAGTAAAATGTGGTGCACAGTGATCTGTGCACCCCAAGCACCACACACTGGAGAGTCCTCTCACCGGACCAAGAAGCCGTGAATTCAGAGGGCTGTGGCCTATGCGAAGATGAATAAGGAGAATCTCATCCCGTCAATGTGGCTGGAAGGAGGTACGTCATGGCTGCATTGTGGGCTTTACAAGTTGTAGCTTATTTGCTGTCACTTCAAGCCACACCTCTTCCCACCGATGCATGACTTTGTACCTCAGCAGTGAAGTAATAGCATGCAGGAGGATGGAACATGAAATAGCTAAGGATCACGACATGCCTCCTTGGCTGCTAGATCTGCCCTTTCGTTCCCCACAATACCAATTTGTCCTGGAATGCCTCCTTTCCCAGACATTGTAATTGGAGGAATGCATCCTGGATATTCTGGACTACTTTATCTGCTAGATACAAATGTTGTAGAGAGAGAAGGGCACTCAGAGAATTGGAACAGACAAGAAATTTAGTACTGGAAGAGCATCTGATCTGCTCCAGTGTCAGCAAGATCGCACATAATTCTGCATCAAAGACAATAAATTCTTGAGGCAGTCAGACCTTAAGGACACAATCTGGGAAAACTCCAGAGCAACCAACTAAGGCCCCCTGTTTAGAACCATTCATAAAGACCATTCATAAAGACATTCATAAAAACGTCAAAAAGTGTCACATTAAAAACAGAAACACGAGTGCAATCTCCCCTGTACTGCACCAAATCTAAAACCACTCTGGGCCTCTGCAGTAACCATGTTGGCAGGCAATTAAAACACTGGATTTGTGGCTGCACATGCTTCACACAAAGTGATTTCGGCACACACTGCACAAGAATCCCAAACGGCATTGTGGCTTGTGGACAATTGGAGAAAATGGGTACCAGAGGTAGACGAGCAACAGTATGGTATGCAGGTGAATTTGGAGCTGCAAGGAACTTACATGCCTGACGAACCATGAGGAGCTGACGCCAGATGGTGAGTGGTGGTTCCCCCATCTCAGCACAGAGACAGGATATGGGACTAGTTCTATAAGCACCTGTGGCCATACGAATCCCCTCATGGAGGACAGTGTCAATGATCTTCAAATTAGAAGGACTTGCAGATCCATACACTGTGCACCTACAGTCCGGCCAGGAATGCATGAAAGCCCTATAAAACTGGAGCAGACACACCCTGTCTGCTCCCCAAAACCTGTGGCTCAGGTGTTTTACGATATTCAGTGCCTTGAGGATTCAGGCTTTCAGGTCTCTCAGGTGATGCAACCACGACAATTTAGAGTAAAAAATGAGGCACAGAAACTTCACCAAGTCTCTAAAATGTAGGATGGTGTACCCCGTATCCAAGGCAGGTAAATTAAAAATATGATGAGAATGATTAAAATGAACGAACACTCTCTCTCTCTCTCTCTCTCTCTCTCTCTCTCTAACCTCTGCAGTGTAAGTTGTAACTGACAGCTCGCTGTTGCAACACTGGAGGAGGAACAGAAAACAGCAAAATCATCAACAAATAAGGGGCACTGTACACGGCTCCCTACCACAGACGTGATGCTGTTTATAGCTATGGCACGGAGGGCAACACATAAAACACTGCTCTGAGGGACACCATTCTCCTGCTCAAAATCATCAGATAGTGTGTCACCACCTAGGGTCCTAAAAAACCGCTGAGACAGGAAAGACCATAGGAAGATGGGAATGTGGCCACAAAAGCCCCACCGGTGCAGTTGTGCGAGAACACTGTGTCTCCAAGTAGTATCACACACTTTACAGATATCAAAGAATATGCCTCTACACTGATGTTCACGTAGGAAAGCCTGCTGAATAGCCACCTCTCGCAGGGTCAGGTTATCATCAGTGGACCGAAATCACACTGAATAACACTGACAGCAGCTAAGGAGTTGTCTGGCCTCTAACAACCAAATCAGACAATGGCTAACCATTTGTTCCAGAATCTTTCCTACACAGTTCATTAAGGTGATACTCCCGTAACTACTGAGACATGTGCAATCCCTCCCTGGTTCGAAGTACTAAAATTGTCCCCCTCCGTGAGCTGGGGGAGTTACCCGTCCGCCATGTAAGATTAAAACATTTGAGGAGAATTTCCGTTGATGCCACTGTCAAATGTTGAAGCATGCAGTATCAGATCTGGTCATGATCGGGTGCAGAATCACGAGTCTGAAAGCGTCAATTCCAGTTCCCACATGGAGAATGGGGGGTTGAAGAACTCAGATCTGTTTGATCTGAAATCTGACTTGCCCCTCTTGATAGTTGCGCGGTAGTGATGAGACACTGGATCCTGGCTTTCAGTGTTCACAAAACACTCGGCAAGTATCTGAGCGATATCTACAGGAGTTATTTGGAGACACCCTTGTTTCGGTACTACTGCTATTGGTAAACAACTGTGTTGACAGCGTATTTTTGTAGGACAAGTGGAATGGTTTATAGAGTCAAGGAACGCTTGCCATGACTTTATCTTGCTTTCCTTAATGATGCATCGAGCCTTGGGCCTCATGAGTCGAAAGGCCATGAGGTTGTCCTCCATTGACCAGCATTTAAATTGTCGAAGAGCTGCATGCCTGTCCGAGATTGCTGAATGGTACTCATCTGTCCACCAAGATACAGGTCACCTCCTAAGTTGACCAGAGGGCTTTGAGAGGGCTAGGTCAGTGGCACGATGGAGCAGTCATGTGATGTGGTCCAACCATTCCTCGATGCTGCTGCGGCATTCAAGCTCAGCCAGCTGGCTGAACAGTGTCCAGTTACCTTCGCTGTTTGAACAGTGCCCAGTCAGCCTTGCTAATAATCCATGTTGGTGGCTTCTGTTCAAGCAATCCTCCACTCAGTAGGTGGATCCAGAGCAGAAAGTGGTCACTGGAATTAAGGTCATCATTTGCTTCCCACTGTGCTGAATCTGCAAGGGCTGGAGAGCAGAAAGACAGGTCGATGGCTGAGAATGACCCAGTAGCAGCAGAGAAGTGAGTGGGATTGCCTGTGTTGAGGACGCACAGTTCCTGAGACGATATGAGATTCTCCAAGACTAGATCCCTGGGGCAAGTATAGTTTGAGCCCCATAATACATTATGAGCATTGAAATTAGCCAGTAGGAGAAACGGATGGGGGAGTTACTCAATAAGGCCTTCGAGAGCCTCTGAGTCTATGGCATCCTGCAGAGGTAAATACAGGGAGCAGATAATAATCTTCTGACCCTCATGAGCAGCAATAGCTACTGCCTGTAGGTCAGTAACCACAGAGAGAGCAGGTGATTTGTGTGTGCTATTGACAAACACAGCAACGCCTCCCTTGGCTATGTCCCCAGGCAGGTCATCATTTCAGTGGAGGACAAAGCCTGGTAGCACAGGAGCATCAGCAGCTCAGAAATGTGTTTCCTGTAAACACAAGCACAGGCGCAATGCCTGTGCCACGAATTTCAGTTCCTCAACACGAGTCCTGAACCCATTCATGTTCCACTATGGGAGCCATCTATCATGAGGGTTGTACTTCCACCCTGACTTTCTGCCGGGGTGGGGTGCCCACAATGGGTGGAGTTTCAGACTTGGGGCAAGATGATTGCCCTGGGCAGACTTTGCAGTCCATTGGCTCTGAAGCAAAAGCAGCAGAGCTCTCAAGTTGAATGACATCTATGTTACCTGATGATTTACCACCTGTTGTCACCTGTAGTGTGAGCTTCCCACTTGCATTTTTAGACTGGAAGGGCTTTGGAGCAGCAGTGGTGGAGAGAGTGTCAGATTTTTTTTTACTGGGCTCTGCCTTTGGAGCTACTGGAAGGTCAGCAGTGGTGGCAACTGCCATTTTATATGATGTTTGCAGGAGGGTTATGGGCTCTGAAACAACTGCAGCTTGAATTTGCACTGAAAAACGCAGGTACTAGTGCTGACACTAGCAACCTCCATTTGTGCAGAAGCGCTGGCTGTCAAAATACATTTTTTAAGAGCTGAAGCAAATGATGTAGTGAACGTGGGAGGCTGCACGGCCCTATAGATCTTCTTGGGTTCTCCATATGGGATGCGTTTTGATGTCTTAATCTCCTGTATCTTCTGCTCTTCAAGGAAGACACTGCAATCCCTACTCGACACAGGGCGATCCCCAGAGCAATTTAGAATCTTTGGAGGATAGGAGCAACCACCGGTGTCACGGGCTACCTTGCCACATTTGCCACAAGTGACTTCACCCTTACATCCAAAGGTGGTGTGCCCAAAGGGCTGGCATTTAAAACAGTGCATTGGGTTAGGAACATTGGCATATGCTTAGATGAAGGAAACCTGCCTTGACAAGTTTGGAGAGCTTTGTGCTACTGAGGGTAAGGATGACGGAGTCAGATTTTATGAGATCCCCATCCACCCTTTTCAATATATTTTGCACATCAAAAATCCCTTCCTGAGGCCACTCATCCTTGAAATCCTCCTTGGGAACATCGACAAGACCTCTACAGGTCACAACACCTTTGCTATAGTTGAAGGGGTTATGGGGCTCTGTTCATATGGCATATTCTCCTATCCACTTCGCTTTCTGAAGGTTGGTGACTTGTTGGGAACTAGCAGTTTCAACGAACAGCGTTCCGATAAGCGATCACTTGACAGATTTCAGTGTACCTGTGATGCCCTCTAAACCTTTCTGAATATAAAAAGGCGAAACCTTCTCAAAGCTGCCCTGTTTTCACTTCACAATCAAAAACACATTCTGAACAGCAGCATGCATCCTTTTACAATATACTGAAGAACTCTGTGTAACCCTTGAATCAGGAAGACTGGCTATACGAGCCTTCTAGGTAGACTGGATGCTAGTACCAGCCAGCGGCCCACCTTTCCACTGGGAGGAAAAGAAAATTTAGGAGGATCCATTTCAATCCTACAAGCAGCCAGGGAAATAAGGGTCTACTCAGACAGAGCCCTGCGTGCCTGAGTAAGCCTTATAGAACTGTGGTGTGGCAGGTTCCCCAGAGGTTGCCCACTAATGACTGTTGCACCTCAATAGCCCCGCATCTCATCAGCATCCAGCACACTTTGAGATTGAGGGTTTTTCTTTATAGAGGTTTATTCTATCCTCGTAATCTGAGCAGTCACGCCAAGATCCCTGTTCCCTATGACACACAATGTTCCAGTGGTCACTGAAGCATGCCCAGAGTTTACGGTGACGGATGACTGACAGTGCTTACCAATCCCCAGCTCAAGAGCCCTGGGGCCGTGAAGCCAGTACTCAGCAAACGAGTGCTGAGCCCTGAGTGGAAGGCAGTGAGGTGTGCTTGCCCATTACAACTCTGAAACACATATCCATCACTGAAAGGTTGATGGTAGGGTTGGACGAATCTTTCCAAATACTGCACAGCTCCCACATTACCCTCGACAGTGGTGAGTGGTGTCCAAAATTTAGTGATGAGTGGTGTCCAACATTCATACATAATACCAGTCCTAAATGTGACTGCTAGTCTCCCTGCTGAGACCTATGGGACTGCATGTCTGGGACATTCATTGATACCTGGGTATCTCCACACTTCTATGAAAATTATCTGTGTAAGACAAATCCTGCACTTTTCAGTGAAAACAACTGTATCCCACTGAGTCAGGTTCCATTGTGCGTGTTCCCTTGCTCACCAATGAGCACCACAGTGTTGGTAAGTTTGTTCTGTTGTTCAAGATGGATGCCTAGAGAACAAACTGATCTTGCGGAGATGGTTGGTTACTGTCAGGGTCAAAACACTCCATCGCCCCAAAAAGGCTGCACCAAGTTCTGTTGCATTCTCCTTTAGGTACCTACAAGAAATTATTTGTAGGCACCAGTCATATGCTGGTATTGTGACCATGAGTGATCACTAAATGGTAAATTTTCAATGTTTTGTGTCTCACAAAAGTGGCTGAATGTTAAAAGACTTCATTGTGGTGTACACCTATTTGATGAGCAATTTACCATCTTGCTATAAAGTGACAACACACACACACAGTCTAAGCTCGAAATGACATTTTGAGATATGTTGACAGAACAAACAGTGCACGCAAATTGCACTGTCCCAGTCTCATGTGGAGACACATCAGACTTTACTGAACTATAATGAGGATGAGACTTCACTTTTACCCACATTACATGGTGGCTGTACAAAGCTATTTCCTGTGATCAAAAGAGTACTGGAAAAGAAGTTCCCAATCGCAACAACAACCAATGCAACTTGGAAAAACTTGTTTCGAAAAGTTTATTCTGACCAGTTACACAATGGTAAGCAATGTTTTAGAGTTTATGTTTTCAATTACCTCCTGCTGGAATACCCATTCCACCTTTACTCTGTATGTCAATGGAGCAAGATGGTGTCAACAGTGCCAGACACTTGTAAGTGAAATAAGTCACACAAAAACTACAGGCAAATTCCTATTTTACATTGATTTACATTTCTTTTTATACCTATTAAATAGTTATGCAATGTACTCCCGTCATAAGTAACTGTTATCGTGGAGTTAAAACAACATTACAGTTCTACTAAGAGATGCACAGTCGATGCATCTTCTTTGTAGTTAATTAGATTACAAAGTGTAGTCATAACCTTTGTCCAGATGATAACACATTACCAATATGGCAATACCTTGAAAGTATTAACAACAATAGTGTGTATTCCAGTGTTTAATTTGTCTATTTTTCTCCATGTACTGACAGAATATTTCATACATGGGTCTAACAAATTCTGAGATGAAAGTGTTAAGTGGGAGATCCTATTTCCTCTTTCCTTGGTAAATGGCAGAGTAATAACCACTTCAACTACCTTCAGGACAACTAGCATTCCAGATGGTATGGTCCATTTTATCTGCTGGATACACTAGCCAAGCTCACCACAAAACACTACACAAAAAAGGGCGGACAACAACCTTACTGTAGACATGATGTTTCTTCTGCAGCTCCATGCAGAGGCTGCACCAAAATAACAAAAGATTTGTTCCGTAAGACACTCATAAAAGCAAAATGATACAATAACACAATAAAATTACTGATAACATTGATCTTGAACCCACTAATACACAATTATGTATTTCCTGACACAAAGTTTTTAATAGTCCTAAAAACGCTCTGCATAATGTTGTCGTTCTTGTCCCCATTACACTAAGATTTGCATTGGAGTTCTCAAACAACAGTGGAGGATAGCCGGTTCTTCTTGTTTTAGAAAGTTAATGTTGACGACACCCAACAGGCTTGCACTTTGTATTGGGCTCCACAAATATAAAAAGACAACAGTTTGGCACTGTAGGATAAGGACCCTTGGTATGTGAGTTGGACAACGTGAAACAAGCAATGGGTGGAATACGCTGGCTCTCTTCCCTCATCTCATTTCATTGACTCATTATACAGCTCAGACTAAGTCCCCACAGCATACTGCACACAGATTTCCAAACAGAATAGTTTGTTAATCAGTAGAACATTAAAAAATTACTTCCTACCAAAAAGCCATGGCAACATAGTACATAAGCAACCGATTTCTATTCACTCTTCATGTACAGTAGACTGAGCATCCAGATACACTAGGAGGCCCTCTCATGTTGAGCAAGTAGTGACTGCAAAAAGAGCTCTTGCATGGCACCAAAAGTCTGGAAGCAACATAAACTTTGTAACAAAACTAGCACTAAAGTCGCTCAGATAAAACTAAATTTAATATTTCCTTAGGAGAACAATTTTAAATCCAGAGTGTCCAACCACAATCTCTTTTCTCTTGGAGAGACACTTAGATATACAACTTCAATAACTCACTTCGGCAACTCATATGACACAGAGAAAAAGCAGAAAATGAAACAATATCCACAAATAAAGGGTACTGGTTTGAACTGTGTATCGTGACTGTAATGCTAATTATTGAGATAGAAAACACAGTCATGATTAAAACACTTCTGCAAAAATTGTTAACGAAGGATGGAAGGTTAGAGTTATAATACGTCCTGCCAACACGGAGGTCTGTAGAGATGTATTGCTATCTCGAGAATGAATTTTTTAAAGAAATAATCTAGGAACTCACCTGAAGGGATTAAGGGAAAGCATAGAGTCAAATGTCTTGAAAGGAATTTGGACCCCCATTACTCCCCAAAATGAGGCCTGTATGTTTACCATGCAGAGTAAAATCTGTCAAAAGGCTATACCTCTAACTCAGCAACAGACAAAATGATTTCCTGGGAATTGTAGCAATAGCTTTTGGGGAAATAAGCTTATCTCAGGAAGAAGTATACTCAAGTGCTATAATAGACCTTCAATATGTTTAAATATGGTTCTACAACGCAGAGCCTACATAAGAAAGTCTCACATACAGCAAACTACATTAGCCAGGCAATGAAAAATGAAGCAATATTTAATAAAATTGATAGAGAGCAACCAACAATCTCTTAAAGTCATACAAGATGGCAATTTACAGTCTACTTGAGGCTATCGTCTAAGTAATTATAGTCCAATTAAAATTACTTGACAGCTGACACTTCATGTGTCGGAGCCAGTTTCCTCCAATCATAACACCCAGTGTCATGCCCAAACAGTTCGCTGTTGCCAAACTACCACAATTGGTAGGTTCACTTCCAACTCCTTGTCCGGCATTCTTTCTTAATGTGTTTGGATCCTGAATAATGGGTCCAGCAATTTTATTTCCTATTTCATCACACATGAGAAAAAACACACACACACACACACACACACACACACACACACACACACACACACAATGCTAAAGAAATACACATATTTCAAACACAGCGCTAACCAAACACCACTGGATACTTGCACACAAAATACGAATTAGTGTCACATATTCAGTTACCATGATCAAGGATATCAGCTTGCATTAAATAGCTTCACATGGCATTGCATGAAGCCGAATTTTTTAAGGCTGCAATTCATTGTTGCAACTGGATCACTACAGTTGGATTATAGCTACTTTACACAGTGTTGTGGTGTAGTACAATGGTTAACACATTAACACACAATGGTTAACACATTAACCTGACCTGTAAGAGGTATTAAGTTCCAGTCTTCTCAAATGCAGCAACATTTGTTTTTTATTTACAAATTCAAACCAAAAGAGTCTCATTATTATTTTTATTCAATTAATTCGTTTAAATGCAATTTTGTTCTTGTTTAAATTCTTTGTCATGTCATTTTTCATCATCACACTGACTTTTTTATTTGCTCTTCTTTGTCTTTCTAATTTTTTTTTTTTTTTTTCTTTTTCATTTGGAATATGCCTGTGTCACTATAATCTGCAAACAAGTGTCAATGAGAACTGCTCATTGGCTGGTAACATAGCAGTTCATGCAGCCAGTATGAGGATAGTTTCAGGTAACCAATGATAACGAGACATTAAAGTTTGCTTTTAGCGTTGAAACTTGTCTCGAGTTTGCACGTAAAGGTTAGCTTTAATTGCCGTGACCAAAGCAATCATGATTTTGGTTCTACTGCCAATTGTTTATGGCTATTTGATCAGATACATTGTAAATCATGATCTTGTAGTTAGCTTAGGAAATGAATTTAAATTTAAGGCTGTGAAATGAATCATCTGCCACAGATCAGTCACTGGTCATTTAAAATCAGCAGTCGACAGAGCATCTTGCCTTTCCGTCATACCTTGCAGAGGCCACTTTCAAAATTGCTTTGCGTTACCCACTAACAGCATTTTTGAAGTGACCCACTGTGTTCGTGTGTGACTTATAACTGAGTGGTAGCTGTAAGGTGATGTGGCAACACTGTCAGGGCAAGAGACAGATGTTATCAAGTAATTTTAATTGGACTACAGTAAGCACTAAATGTTGGTGAGTGAGACACTATCCTAGCTTCCTCAAACGAGGACCTTGTCACCTGCACTAGTTGAAGTAATGCTCATTGGCCGTCAGTAAAAGAAGCATAATATGAAACAGCATTTATTTTGAAATTCAGATGCTGTAACATGCGATAATGTACTATATTTGCAGCAGGGCTTTACCGTGAGCCAGATGATCTCCATCTACAGCAACAGCATCAGTCTTTTAACACAAGTTAATGATTACAGAAGGTCATAACCATCTAGCAATGGTGTCTGGTTCCAATGAAACAGTGAGGAATCTAAACAACATACAGTGGTGTGAAACCTGAAACACAAGACAACTAACTTCTCTGGATGTATTCCAAGGGAAGTAACATTATTTAGCTGCTGATCACACCAGAAAAAAGTAATTGTACAGTAAGCTATAAACAATGGACCTGGGGATGAAGGCAGCAAGATAACAATGTGTGAAGGAGTGTATTAGTTCTGGACTTGGAGGTGGTGGAGGACTAGTGTGATTGGAGGCTGAATGAATCAGGTTGAAGAAAGAAGATATGGTAATGTTGGAACAGATAATGGCGATGGCAATGACGATGATGGGTGATGGTTGATTATTAACAAATTAAAATGCATTATAAAAATCAAACATGCGACAATGTATGTTTACATGCACATTGGTGTTTTTTCCTCATGCTTAAATAAAACTATAATACAGTCGTGACATAAAATACTATATAAATCAAAAAATTAGTTCAGGAAGGTGCCTGGCTGTCTACTAACGAAAACAGGGACAGATTCAGTCACGTAGAAAATAAGTAAATGTTGGGAACACTTCTCTACATGGATGTTAAAAGTCCTGACTAAAAAGGACAAACAACCCCCCCCCCCCCCCCCCCCTCTCTCTCTCTCTCTCTCTCTCTCTCTCTCTCTCTCTCTCTCTCTCTCTCTCTCTCACACACACACACACAAACACACACACACACACACACACACACACACAAACTGGCACTTCAAGCTCTGGCTATGTGGATTACAGAGCACTCTACCACGGTGAAGGAAATCACTTGTTGCCTGTCAAGGAACATCACAAATTGTCTTCAAGCTACTCTATGCACGGGGTCTTCTTCCCGTGGTGATACATTGGAGTTTGAGTGTACAGTGCGAGAGGACTCACTGTCCTCCCCTTATTTCCACTCACAATAATTGGACAGAACAAACTGTATGTTACAAGTGTTTGTTACAATAAACTTTACAATGTGCACAGGCAGCATGTCAACTATGGCTCCTGGCTTAGCTGGGAGACATACATGCCCGTCCACTACGAGGTCTTGAAGCTACCTGCTTCGGCTGTTACAACGATGGCTAATCCTACCTGCATGCACAAAGGACCTGAGAGATCCACTTCCGTACGTACGTTGCACGGTCTCCCAACAGGGAGCAGACTATACTGGACAGTCTGACCACCCAATTTGGAATCTGCCACTCGATTGCACTTGGAGTAAGTTGCAGAGTACAAACATACTCCCACTCTAAAATGAGTTTTCTCATTTTATAAATAACCATAATTTTAACAAACAACAAAACCAAGACAAGGAAAACAATAAAAATATAACTAGACACAATATCAATGCACATAAAACAAGAATACTCTAGGATTTGGGATGCCCACACCACCAAAAACCACTGTCACACTGCATGTGAAACATGATGGGTACCAACATGTAGGACACAAAACAATAAAGTATTAATATCACACTGCATAGAAACATAAAAATCAGTACTAAGAGCAGTTGGTCCACAAGAAACATCCACAGCTTCCCAAGCTGATCTTATGAATTAAGAGGTTGTTCCAGTAAATGGTAAATTTGGCAGTGGGCCTGTATCATTCATCACTACACAGATCTGAGGGAGCACTGAACTGATTCATTGCTTAGGTAGGGGACACAATTTTGCTATAGGCCTCTTAATCTGGCCATTAGCAGTTTTTACCATCACCACATGCACACACTTATCAGGACTGGGAAACAGCTTATCAATTACACCCAGCCTCCACACCAAGGGAGGCAAGTTATCTTCCTTGACCAGTTCATGATCGCCGGTCTGGGGTTGCCATGCTACTCCCAATGTCCATTTTCTGCGTTGCTGCAGATCATTTATGTATTCTGTGGGCCACGTCTTCCAGAAGGACTGATGCAACTGCTGTACAAGTTGCCATCTGTGCAACCTGTTGGCGGGAACCTCAAGGACAGAGAGTTCAGGATAAGCACAAAGGGGCTGTCCGATTAGGAAATGACGAGGAGTGAGAGTGGCAGGAGAACCTAGGTCATCAGAGAGAAGACACAACTGTCTTGAATTCAAGCATGCTTCTATCTGAATTAAGACAGTAGTCAGTTCTTCAAATGTCAGTACCGCATTGCTGATGATGCTTTTGGGATGCGTCTTCATGCATTTGATTCCTACCTCCCACAGTCCACCAGAGTGAGGGGCATGAGGTGGAGTGAACCTCCAACTGATTCCCTCTGAGGTCGAAAAATTCACCACACCATTAACAGTAGCATCATTAGAGAAAAAACATTTAAGTTCATTGTTTGTACCAACAAATGTGGTGCCACTGTCGCTGTACATGTGAGGTTTCCCTCTTCTTGCAATGAATCTCCCGAGGGCGGCCAAAAAACTTGTTACCAAGTCACTAACTAATTCTAAGTGGATGGCCCTGGGTGCCATACACATGAATAAAGCAATATAAGCCTTGGTAGTAACCTTACTCCGTCTTCCACCATGATTTACAGCAATAGGGCCTGCATAATCTACTCCACAGTGCTGGAATGGACGAGACTGGTTTACTCTAGCTGCAGGTAGCTGACCCACGAGTTGAACTTCTGTCTTGGACTTAAGCCTAAAGCATTTTAAATATTTCCTGATAACTCATTTGACTGTGTTACGCCCATTGGGGATCCAAAACCTCTTACGCAACATGGCCAACAAAAGTTGTCACCCAGCGTGCAACAGATTTTCGTGTTCATCTGTTACGAGAATTTTTGTCAAATGATGCTTAGGCTGTACAACAATAGGAGGCCGCTCATCATATGGTACATCAGCATTCATTAATCTCCCTTCCACTCATAAAATACCTTTGGCATCGACAAACAGGTGCAAATCCCTTAATTTGCTATTATGTTGAATAGGGGAACTGGCCTTCAACAAAGTGATCTCATTACCATATTCACTATGTTGAACTGTGCCAAAGGCCCTTTTGATAGCGTTTTGGCATTCCTGTGGAGTGAGTGGCCCAGTTATCCTGTCTGATTGCTGAAGCCTAGTTTTATTAGCAAACCTCAGTGCATAGGTCAAAACTCTAAGTTTTCTTGAATGATGAATATTTACACAGCAATTCATCATCAAGTTTATGACTGACACCAAGGATACTTGTACACACCTTCTGTCAGGCAGATGATCTACACTAAGTGGAGTACAGGTGTTGCAGTCGAGGGCACGAGTGGATAGCCATGATGGCCCAGATCACCACTGAAAAGTGACCTCAAAGCAGCTTCAGAGACTCTGTTAGAAATTAAGTTAGTGAACTGTTTATAGATGTTGACTCTGAAATTACTGGTATATCAGAGCACCACTTAAATAATTTGGCAATTCAGAGGCTTCCTTTACCAGGATCCAGATTAGCTGGTTGTTTCTCAAGGAGTTCCATGCGGGGTGGGGGAGTGGCTATGTACGTGAAAAACAGTATTCCATTTGAGCCCATAGATGTATCACGACACTGCACTTAACAGATATTTGAATGTTGTGCAGCGGCAGTTGAATTTAGTTAAACTGAACCTCTAATTGGTGTTGTTTATACGTCCCCTAACTGATTTCAGAGCATTTCTGCTCAAGCTAGAGAGGGTTCTTGATTCGCTTTGTAGAACGTACCAGTAATTAGTCATATGTGGTGACTTCAATATTAATTTTGTATATGATGGTGCACGAAAAAGGATGTTGGTAGACCTCCTAAATTCATATGATTTGATACAGACTGTGTTTTTTTTCAACTAGGGTGCAGGGGAATAGTAGCACAGCCACAGACAATATTTTTATTCATTCTTCATTACTAGATGCGCATTCTGTAAGTAAAAGCGTGAATGGCCTTTCAGACCATTATGCACAGATTTTAACACTAAAAGACTTTTGTACTCAAACCAATGTCATATTTAATTACAAACTATGTAGGAAAGCTAATCCAACAGCAACAGAGTGTTTTTTAAACCTTGTCAAGGAACAAGAGCAGCAGGATGTTTATAGTGCCGATAACATAGATGATAAATACATTGCTTTCCTTAACACATTTCTCATGCTCTTTGAGAGTTGCTTTCTATTAGAACGTTCTAAACAAGGTACTAGCAGTAATAGGCAGCCCGGGTGGTTGACTAGTGGGATAAGGATATCTTGTAGAACAAAGCAGGAATTATATCAAAATGTTAGAAGTAGTCACAGTCAAGCTACAGTAGCCCATTACAAACAGTACTGTAAGGTGCTTAAAAATGTTATTAGGAAGGCAAAGAGTATGTGGTATGCAAATAGGATAGCTAATTCACAGGATAAAATTAAAACCATATGGTCAGTTGTGAAGGAAGCGTCTGGTCAGCAGCACAAGGTCGACGATATAGTCAGTTCGCAGTAAAAATATTTCTGTTACTTATAAATCAGATATATGTACAATATTTAACAATCATTTTCTGAGCACTGCTGGTGAATTAAATAAAAATTTAGTTTCTACAGGAAATCATTTAACTTTCTTGGCAAATGCCTCTCTGAGACTGATGTCTGAAATACTCCTCTGTTATACAGACAAGAGTGTCTAGCAGAATATTGAAGTACTGTGCTTCACATGTTAGCCCCGTATTTAGCTATATTTGTAATTTTTTCTTTACAAGGTCAGCTTCCTGAGCGATTAAAATACTCAGTAGTAAAGCTGCTTTATAAAAAGGGAGAAAGGGATAATGATTTTAGACCTATTTCTATGCCATCAGTGTTTGCAAAAGTTTTTCAAAAGGCCATGTATGTAAGGATAACTGATCATTTTATATCACACAATTTGCTATCAAATGTACAGTTCAGCTTTAGAAGTCATTTAACAACTCAAAATGCTATATTCTCTTTTCTCTGTGAGATATTGGATGAGCTAAACACAAGGTTTCGAATGCTTGGCATATTTTTTAATTTAACAAAGGCATTTGATTGTGTTGATCACAAAATATTGCTCCAGAAGTTGGACCATTACGGAATATGGGGAGTAGCTCACAAACGGTTCACCTCTTACTTTAGCAACAGGCAGCAAGAGCAAAGGCAAAATGTTGAGAATGGCTGTGATGTGGGGTCTGAGTGGGGTACAGTCAAGTGGGGGGTGCCCCAGGGATCAGTGTTGTGGCTGACTGTTCCTTATTTATATAAATGAAATGCCCTCTAGTATTACAGGTAACTCTAAAATATTTCTGTTTGCTGATGACACTTGGTATTAAAGGATGATGTGTGCAACATTGGCCCAGTTTCAAATAGTGCAGTACATGACCTAAATTCATGGCTTGTAGAAAATAAACTAACGCTAAATCACAGTAAGACACAGTTTTTACAGTTTCTAACACACAATTCAACAAAACCTGAAGTTTTAATTTCACAGAACGGGCATATGGTTAGTGAAACTGAACAGTTCAAATTTCTAGGTGTTCAGATAGATAGTAAGCTGTCGTTGAAAGCCCACATTCAGGATCTTGATCAAAGACTTAATACGGCCATTTTTACTATTCGAATGGTATCAGAAGTTAGTGATCATTCAACAAGAAAATTGTTAACTTCCCGTACCTCTTGTCAACCCCTGTTCACGAGTCTGGGTATTTTCACATTAGCCTCTCAATATATGTATTCCTTATTGTCATTTCTTGTTAACAATATTAGCTTATTCCCAAGAATAAGCAGCTTTCACTCGGTTAATACTCGGCAGGAATCAAACCTGCATTTGGATCAGACTTTCTTAGCTCTCAAGCAATAAGCTGCCACTCAAATTCAAAAATCTTAGCAGTAATCCACGTGCTTTCAAACTGAAACTGAAGAGTTTCCTCATGGGTCACTCCTCCTATTCTGTCGAGAATTTCCTTGAAAAATTAAGCTGATTCCTATTGTATTGTTGATTGTGTTTACTTGAACTTATGGACTGACTTTTTTAGGGTTCATAAACATTTATTTTTATCTGTTATTACTTTTACGTTGTAATTTCAAGTACTGACACGTTCCATGACCTTGGAGATTTGCTCCTCAATTTGGCCCTATGGAACTTGAAGTGTAAATAAATAAATAAAAAAGTTTTCCAGGACTATGCTGCAGCCAACAGAGAACTACTGGGGAGTCCGTCCACAAATGAATGTTGCCACTATCTACGATATCTAAGGCATTGGCCACCTTGTGAATGAGTCGAGCAAGAAGCAGAGCACCACATAATTCCAGTCATGGAAGAGACTGTTGTTTCACGGGGGCAACCCGACATCTGGCTGCAGCCAATGAGACCGGCACACTGTTATAGAAAAGACCACATCTGACGTATACACACGCACCAAATGCCAACTGTGACACATCACAAAAACCATTAATTTCTAATTTAACATACTGGGGGCAAGGAATGATCATCCTGTTAATCAAAATACCATTTAGGGAAGGCAGTTGCACACAAACAACATTCCATTCATCAGTGAGGTTGGATGGAAGAATTTCATTCCAATCAAGGCTTAGTTGTCACAAGTGCTGCAAGAACAATTTACCTCTTATGACCGCTGGACCTAGAAGCCCCCGTGGATCACAGATTGATGCTATTGTAGGCAGGACATTGCGCTTGGTAGCCTTTTGAGAGCCGATGACTATTCAGCTGCACATGGCACTGGAATGTGTCAGAGCCAGGGTGCCATAATATCCCTAATGTTTTTATGGCTTGCTCATCAGTAAGATGACAAAGCAAAGACGTTTCTCTGTCCTGCACAGGAAATTTTTCCATGACCTTGTGACTACTGTAACACCATTTCCTCAGTGGAAACTCCTCAAAGCAAGTAGTTGAGTCAGCTGAGTTTGAAGTTCCTGAGCTTCAGCTTCCATAGCTGATCCAACTAAGAAGTCATCCATATAAATGCTAGACATCAACACTTGCGATGCCATTGCAAACCTGTTTCGATTTTCCAAAGCCAACTGTTGAAGACATCTGGTAACAAGAAAGACAGCAGCAGTGATTCCATAAGTGAGTGTACATAGTCTATATCCTTGCATCGGCTCAGGCGGTGTTTCTGCCACAGAATTCTCTGGAAGTTCCTATCATCAGGAAAGAGACACACTTGGAAATACATTTTTGATATGTCAGCCTACAGAGCCACATTAAAGGAGCGAAATTTTATAATAATGGAAAATAAGTCTGGCTGGACAGTGGGACCAACCATCAAGATATCATTGAAAGATACTCCATTAGAAGTAGCAGCGGAGCCATCAAATACTACCCTCAACTTAGTAGTGGGGTTGCATTTTTTGAAGACAGCATGATGTGGAAGGTAACACCTTGGACCAATAATACCTTGAGAAGTACAGATCTCCATGTGTTACAGTTCAGCACATTCATGCATGAATGAATGAATGCAGCATATCCCTTCTGCAGATTCGGTTGCCCTTTAAATCTCCTCTCAAGATGCATCAGTCTCCAAGAGGCTTGTTGTGATTCACCTAAGGGTTTACAGTTTCACTGACAGTCGAACCACAAATCTCCCTTCTTCATCTAGTGCCAAGTGGTGCTGAAAGTGAGCCTCACATATTTTATCCACCTTACTCACTGTTTTTGTAAACAGTTCCTCTAACTCCAGAAACCTCTGCAGTTTGGCATCTGAACTGTCACCTCTAACAAAGCACGAGGTCACTGTAGAACGAGATATGTTACATGCAACTGAAGGCATCCTACCAGACAAAATCCAGCCAAATTTTGTTTTGATCAGTGAAGGATGACTTGGTTTCACCAGCCTTTCCTTACAAGGAACATCAAAGAAAACCTCAGCACCAAGAATTAAATCTACTGTGGCAGGCTTGTTGAATTCTGGACCAGTGAGCAGAATATTACATGAGACACTCCAGGACCTTGTAACTATCTTGTTCTTTGGTAGGTCACTGGTGACATTGTCTATGATAGCACAAGTGGTTCTAACATGAAAGTCATTGAGCCTAACGACAGTTCAACATTGCACATGTAAAACACTGAGGCTGTAGAGGCATTGTTTACATCCTTCACAAGAAATGAATGTTTACTTTGTTTCAGTTTTAATTTCTCTGCCATGCCTTAGATATAAATGATAGCTGACTTGCACTATCTAGCAGAACTCTGCAAACCTGCTGTCAACCCATGCTGTCCTTAATGTTGACAACAGCTGCTGGCAACAAAACATCACAATGGAGGTTTGATTTCCCGTTCATAGCTTGATGGGCCAAGGAATGGCCTCCTGATTTACTATTCTGCCCATTCCTTGGATCAGCAGGCTTGTGGAGCAGTATGTTGTGCCTTCCCTTACATGTCTTACAAGGAGAAATCTTGCATTTAGTCGAGAAATGACCAGAGCAGATGCACAAAAAACAAAGCTTATTTTTTGTCACATATGGCTGCCACTCATCAACATTTAGTGATTGAAACCCCTTGCATTTAGTGATAATATGAGGTTCACTACAAAAATTACGTGACTTCTCAGTATCAGCATTAGCCAGATGAGCCCTCCTCACGTCTCATTTGACTTGAATTATTGGCATTTCCTTACAGGTCCCTTGAGGTGTTGTTTCCAAAAAATCTATTAGTTGATTTAATGTGGTGAATGTCGACCCAGACATCTTTACCTCCCACTCATGATGATCCGTAGGTCGCATACTAGCCAGAATCTCTTCTGAAAGAATAACTTCATGAAGTGGAACATCAGGTCCGAGAGCTTCTAAGGCCTTCAAATGGCTACATACGTGATTAATTAGTTGGCTATAATCGCTCGCTGCACCATGGTCGACCGTAGGTAAGGCCAACAAAGCCTTAGCATGTGTGGCTGCAATTATTTTTGGGTCTTAGATAGGTTTCCTGCTGTGGCAGGTATACGTTTCGACAGGTCTTTAGCTTCACCTCGTAAAGACAAACTAAGGTAATGAAGTTTTTGATTGTCATCAATTTAATTGTTATTCATAATGAGACTCAAAAATGTAGTTTCAAAGAACTGACACTACCTGATGGATTCGAGCATAAAGGCTGCAAAAGCTGGGTGTACCTCTTCATTGAACCCTTGATAGTGGATTCAACAAAGTGACACGAATCCTCGAATTCTGCCCTGTCTTTACTATGATCTGCTGATTCGTCTTCAATTTCCAGCTGTGTTTGAGACGACTCAAAATCAGTCTGAATACGAGTCAATCGACTTAATTTTGATTCCAGCATTTCGATGCTGGCACTGTCCACAGACTGCACGAAGCTTGCTAAGCACGAGAGAGTGGCCTTTGCTACACTTCTCTGCTTGACTAATTTCTATTTCTCTGAGGGTTCCAGTTTAGGATTGGGAAGATGATAGAAGGAAGCCAACAGCTGCACTTACCAGGCTGCAGTGGCAATACGAGGCAGTACGGACTGGAACAGCAGCACCGTCATGGGCACTGGCAGCTGGCGTGGCGGGCATTGCAGTCTCTGAAGGTGGGAAGTTTCGGCAGGAGCAGGAAGTGACGTCACCGATGATGCTGGCGCTGACATGTTTCTGTGCTTCTCACGTTTGAGTTTGAGACACATTAAATGTTCACAAATATGTCCCCGTTCACCGTTGTTAAGGCTGTTATCGTCAAAGTCTCGAACAGGCCTAGGGACACTCATTAGCGCTCACCAATGAAACCAATAACGTGCGCAGCTCACAAGTGGTTTTTTAAAAGTTCACAAATACCAGAAAATGAATAAGCACGAATGTCAATTCCTCGTGGTCACTGAATCCAGCCCAGAGGACCGGAAAATGTACGCACAGGCTCTTCTTCCCGTGGTGATACATTGGAGTTTGAGTGTACAGTGCGAGAGGACTCACTGTCCTCCCCTTATTTCCACTCACAATAACTGGATGGAACAAATTGTACATTATAAGTGGTTATTAGAATAAACTCTACAATATGCATAGGCAACCCGCCAACTGCGGCTCCTGGCTTAGGTGGGAGACACACACGCCTGTCTGTCCGCTACGGGGTCTAAAAGCCACCTGCTTCAGCCATTACAATGGCAGCTAATCCTAACTGCGCACACAGAAGACCTGGGAGATCCACTTCCGCACGTAGGTTGCAAGGTCTCCCAGCAGGGAGCAGACTATATTGGACGGTCTGACCTGCCCATTTTGGAAGCTGCCACTAGGTGGCACTTGGATTAAGTTTCAGAGTCCAAACAGATACTGTTTTGGGAGAGGAGTGGGTGGATGGCGAGGGGGGCTGAAGAGTGGGAGATTTGATATTTTTACAGGAGCTGGTCTTTTTCAAGTGTCTCACTCAGTCTGAGGAGGGCAAGTGTACACCAGCTTCAGGGCCGGACCATGACTAGTAAAGCAGTGCGGTGTTCAAACCAAACATCTGGAAGGAGGCAGCTTTACCACCTCCCCCCCCCCCCAACCACCCCCCTCCCCCGTCCCATCCACAAACACACAATGAAGAAAGAATGAAATTAAGGTAAGAAAATTGGTAATGGGCAAGAGATACAAAACTGGCATGGAAAATTAACAATCTATTCAGATCATACCCACAACCAGCAAAACAGAGATAAAAATCATGAGGTGGGTGAGGATAAAAACAAATCAATAAATAAATGATTGTATGCCCATTTAAACCATACAACCTATACTTGCATATCTACTTACTTATACTATTCTGCTGGTGATTTAACACATGCAAAGAGATTACTGAAATTTCTGACCTTTAGTTTTTGTCTGATCCTGCTTTCTTTAGTTTGGAACCACCCACAGGCAGCTAAATTTCATGAATTTCTATCAATCCCAGGTTCTGATTGATCTGCCTTCCTTTCTATCACATTTTCATACTGTTCTCCCATTACCTCTACATCAAGAATCAGTGGTCCTGAAACTTTCAGTTTTAGTTTACATCTCCATCAGATAGTGTTTACTTTTTCATTACTATAGCTTTACCCATCTGTATTGTATAGGCTTTTATTTTCTACTTCTAGTTCATATTTCACAAATACCTCATTGTAAACAACAAAATGTGACTGAAAAGTGTACTGTCTATGAATGGAGAAGCAAGATATTATCAGAAGGTATTGCCGGTGAACTTAATAGCTCTCCTCACTTTGAATTGAGAATTGAGAACCACTACAGGATTTTTTAATGACAAAGTGACTTAATATATTTCTGATCATCACTACAAGGTCCACAACTATTTCAGGTGCCATTAAATGTAGGTGGTAAAACCAGCAGCCCAATTTTAAAGCAGTAAATCAACTTAGAAAAACTATTACCCAAACAGTCAGCCCTTTCATTTCACATAACGAAAAATGAGATAACACGAATTTCACACCAATTATCACTGTCATTAAATTGTCAGAATATAGAATATTTAGAAAAATACCACTTACCATTCCATCCAAAACTTGCAGCTACACAAGTAATGATCTCATTATCAAACTGGTGCTGGAACAATGCTTTCAGGTTTGCCAACGTAGCAGATTTTTCTGATCTCCCTGATACTGCATTTCCAGCAACATCAGTGCCAAAACTTTTATCCGAGCCACCTGCTGGTTCAGTCATCCTGTAACACGTCAATTACACACAAAATTTACGTATGTATGCTGCACAAATTATATTCCACAATTTGATAATATTCACCATGTTCCACAAAATGTCAGATAAAACAAATTCTCACAACACTATTCTAAGTGCTCCCATTTCATCAACTTTTAATTATCTTTGACTAACACACTCTTGAATGCAAGCATAATTTTCAGTCTTCGATGTTTTTAAAAGACAGTGCACACAACAGTGTTAAAACAATGGCAGACTTGAAAAGCGGAACAGTTGCAACATGTTTCTGGTGAAGAAAGATCAGGGTTTAATGTCCCACTGACAACAAGGTCTTTTCAGAGAGGGCTTAAGCTCATATAGGAGAAGTACAGCATAAGCAATAAAGTATATTCTCGCTAAAGGAACTTCCCAGCAATCACCTTACTTGATTAAGGCAAAGCATGGAAAACCAAAACCAGGTGTCTGGATGGGATTTGAAACCTACTCCTCCAGAAAGTTACGAAAGTATAGTTACCACTGTAAAGGAGAGGAAGTCCTCGGAATTTATAGCATCCAAGTCAACATATATCAAGAGACTGCTAATCTTATATAAAATATCAGTCATTTCATCATCAAACAATTAGAGCCAATACAATGACCCAAGACAAGGTGCAAGTCATGCCGTGAACTTTATATAACATTACCTTGCTACAAAAGTTGTACTGATGCCTATTGGGGGTGCAGGCTAACAATTTTCACCTCAAGTCAGTACCAATGACATCAGATACCTACCATTATACAACTATCCCCATTCCCCACAAGCAACTAGCTGATGGGGTGAAGATCATGAATCTCGTTCATGCGGTGAAAGCAGAGCTTCCTACTGACAGTATATATCCCAAAGTGACTAGGACTACCCATTTTGGAGACAGGTGGTGGATAGTATCAAGATACTCCACTGCTTCTGTAAAGATCTTTACTTTGTAGAACTATGTAAGCCCGATTCAAAGATCAGGAGGTACACTACACAAAAGCAGTAGCTAATTAAGTAGCAGAGTGTGTACACAATGAACATCACAATTAGAATTATATTAATACCTTCAGCTGCTAACAGGCATTGATATATATCAATGGGGACAGGTGAAAATGTGTGCCCCGACCGGGACTCGAACCCGGGATCTCCTGCTTACATGGCAGATGCTCTATCCATCTGAGCCACCGAGAGCACAGAGGATAGAGCAACTGCAGGGACCATCTCGTGCATGCCTCCCGCGAGACCCACATTCTCACCTTGTATGTCCACACACTACATTTGTAGTGTCCCACCCCAACACACTCATTACTCGTGGAAGACATTCATACAAAGTCACATAAGAGTTTGGAGAATATGTGTGCATCCGCACAGAAGAAGAAGGTCATGCCCGGTGTTGCCAGAACTATACAATTATATGGATATGGTGTTTGTTCTTTCGGACATGCCCTCGATGGATAGTGTGTCTGCCATGTAAGCAGGAGATCCTGGGTTCAAGTCCCGGTCGGGGCACACATTTTCACCTGTCCCCGTTGATATATCAACGCCCGTTAGCAGCTGAAGGTATTAATATAATTCTAATTTTGTTCTCGATGGCTGCAGGTCATCAATGGTGTCTGTTCTTTCGGACATGTCTGAAAGAACACACACCATATCCACATAACATCACAATTGTTCTAAGGTAGTATCCTGGCCCCCATATCCTCCTGCCAGTATTTGTGGGCCTCTTCAGAGAGTATTCCCAAACAAAACAGACAGAAGAAAATACATCTTGTAAGTCAAATGCAGCCAACAAAATAATAAGTTCATATTATTAAACTGCAAGAATACTTGAGGTACAAATAATAACCTCATACCATTTAACTGCCAGAACATTTGTGATGAAATCCCACAGCTAGTCCCAGTTGTCAATAGCAACACTGTGAATATCTCATGCTAAATAAATATATCGACACAGTAAAATCATCAGTTTGAGTGGAATAACAATCGAAAAGAGAGGTGGTGTATTTACCACTGTCTAAAACTATGTTGAGTCTACTTCATTCAGTAAACCTTCAGAATGAGAAACAGTCTGAGCAAAACCATGGAAAGAAAATACAAAATTGTCTCCAATTCGATTGCCCAAAGTAATCGATCACTTCAGTGAGAGCTTTGAGAATATTGGGGGCTTTAATTTCCTGGTATTGTGTAAGAGAGCTTTACCACAGAAGAAAAAGATATGGTATCATTATCAATTATTCTCAATATGCTGCTTAATCAACCAAATATATGAGGTATCAACTTAAACTTTCTGGAAACTAGCCAGTTTCATCTCTTGAAGGCACTTACCACTGATGTGGGGACCAAGGACTACTAAGTGGTCACCGCATAAATGAACAATTATTTTTAAAAGTAATTCCTACCAAAACTGTACATTACACATGTAGCCCCACTTGGAGCATTTAATTCTGATGAAGAATCTATCTATGGAGGATTTTCAGGGTATGTATGTGCTGGCTAACAGTAAATATACACTGGGGTGACAAAAGTCGTAGGATACCTCCTAATAATATGCTGGACATCCTTTTCCCTGGCATAGTGCGGTGAACATGATGTGGCATGAACTGAACAAGTCGTTGGAAGTCCCCTCCAGAAACACTGATTCATGTGGCCTCTATAGTTCCATAAATGGACCATGTCAGGCGATCTGGGTAGCCACACCATTTTCTCAAATTGTCCCGAATGTTCTTCAAACCAATTGTAAACAACTGTGGCCCTGTAACATGGCGCATTGTCATGCATGAAAATTCCATCGTTGTTTGGGTAAACGAAGTCCAGGACTGGCTGCAAATGGTCTCCAAGAAGTCAAGCATAACCATTTTCAGTCAATGAGCACTTCAGTTGGACCACAGGACGCAGTCCACCCCATGTAAACACAGTTACACCATTATGGAGCCACCACCAGTTTGTACTGTGTATTGTTGAAAACTTGGGTCCATGGCTTCATAGGGCCTGTCCCAAACTTGATCCCTTCCATCAGCTATTACCAGCTGGAACTGGGACTCATTTGACCAGGCCACAGTTTTCTAGATGTCTACGGTCCAAAGGATATGGTCGTGAGCCCAGGAGAGGTGCTGCAGGCGATGTCATGCTGTTAGGAATGACACTCATGTTGGTTGTCTGCTGCCGTAGCCCATTAACACCAAACTTGTCAGTAATGCCATAACATATATGCTTTTCATACATCTTAAATAGATTTCTATGGTTATTTCATGCAGTGTTGCTTGCCTGTTAGCACTGACAACTCAACACTAACACCGTTGCTTTTGGTCATTAAGTGAAGGCCATCAGCCACTGTGTTCTCTGTAGTACGAGGTAATGCCTGAAATTTGGTATTCTCAGCACACTCTGGACACTGTAGGTCTCGAAATAATCTGAAACGGAATGCCTCATGCGTCTAACTCCAACTACCATTCTCCATTCAAAGTCTGTTAATTCCCATTGTGCATCCATAATCATTTCAGAAAGCTTTTCAAATGAATCACCTGAGTACAAATGACAGCTCTGCCAATGCACTGTCCTTTTATATCTTGTGTATGTGATACTACCACAATCTGTAAATGTGCATATTGTTATCCCATGACTTGTCACCTACACTATTGATCAAAAGTATCCGGACACTCCCAAAAACATACGTTTTCCACATTAGGTGCATTGTGCTGCCACCTCCTGCCAGGTACTCCATATCAGTGACCTCAGTAGTCATTAGACACCGTGAGAGAACAGAATTGGGCGCTCCGTGGAACTCATGGACTTCGAAAGTGGTCAGTTGATTTTGTGTCACTTGTATCATATGTCTGTAAGCGAGATTTCCAGACTCCTAAACATCCCTAGGTCCACTGTTTCCGATGTGATAGTGAAGTGGAAATGGGAAGGGACAAGTACAGTGCAAAAGCGTACATGCCGACCTTCCCTGTTGACTGACAGAGACCGCTGACAGTTGAAAAGGGTTGTAATGTGTAATAGGCAGACATCTATCCAGACCATCACAAAGGAATTCCAAACTGCATCAGGATCCACTGCAAGTACTATGACAGTTAGGCGGGAGGTAAGAAAACTTGGATTTCATGATCAAGCGGCTGATCATAAGCCACACATCACACCGGTAAATGCCAAACGACACCTTGCTTGGTGTAAGGAGCATAAAAATTGGATGATTCAACAGTGGAAAAATGTTGTGTGGAGTGATGAACCACAATGTGGCGATCTGATGGCCGTGTGTGGGTATGACGAATGCCTGGTGAACGTCATCTGCCAACATGCATAGTGCCAACAGTAAAATTTGGAGGTGCACAGGCCTACATTGGTGTTTTAAGCATCTTCTTGCTTCCCACTGTTGAAAAACAATTCGGGAATAGCAACTGAGGAGGAGGGAGGAGGACGGTAGTGTTTAACGTCCCGTCGACAACGAGGTCATTAGAGATGGAGCGCAAGCTCGGGTTAGGGAAGGATGGGGAAGGAAATCGGCTGTGCCCTTTCAAAGGAACCATCCCGGCATTTGCCTGAAACGATTTAGGGAAATCACGGAAAACCTAAATAAGGACGGCTAGAGACGGGATTGAACCGTCATCCTCCCGAATGCGAGTCCGGTGTGCTAACCACTGTGCCACCTCGCTCGGTGATAGCAACCGAGCTCTTTCAACACGATCGAGCACCTGTTCATAATGCATGGACTGTGGTGGAGAGTTACATCCCTGTAATGGATTGGCCTCCACAGAGTCCTGACCTGAATCCTATAGAACACCTTTGGGATGCTTTGGCATGCCGACTTCGTGCCAGGCCTCACCAACCGACTTCGATACCTCTCCTCAGTGCAGTACTCTGTGAAGAATGGGTTGCCATTCCCCAAGAAACCTTCCAGCACCTGATTGAACGTATGCCTGTGACAGAGGAAGCTGCCATTAAGGCAAAGGGTGGGCCAACACCATACTGAATTCCAGCATTACTGATGGAGGGCGCCACGAAGTCATTTTCAGCCAGGTGTTCGGATGCTTTTGACCACATAGTGTAGGTGTATGTTGGAGCTGTGACAACCAGTAAGAGTGTCAAAGACAAGCATGACTGAAGGCTAGTGTGGCTCTTAGCTTCTACAGGCCATTAATGACAGACCTTTCGTAACAGAGTGAAGTGGTGTCGGGCAGTGTATTTGTTTTGTCTTTGAAATGGAAGCCAACACAGTCTTAAATTTATCATATAAGCTTTGAGATTTATCTTGTACTGCTGTTGCTAAAAAAAACAAAATTATGCTTTAATGAATTATAATTTTTTCCAGACAGTTGTGTACTGGTCAGCTCTTTATTAGCATATTGTTTTTGTTTGACCGCAACTGCTGCAAAAATCATAAAAGAGGTAACTAAATTTAGACGAGATGACTGTCAGACTGTCAAATGTGAAAACTGCATATACTGATGAGTTCAGAAAAATAGTAGATTACTGCTACTGCAACTACTACATCATCATTTGGATGTTTCCACCTGTTTAGAAAGTGTAAACTGAGAACATATTTGAATTATTAGCCTTTCCAATTCTGATTCTGTGCTCAAAAAACATCAACATAATGTTCTATTGTGTTACAAGGAGTGCTTGATGCTAGTTATAAGTTTATAAATACTGATTTATCTAATGGAAAGCTTCAGTTGGATGGCGACAAAGAATATATCAACATTAGGTTATCACACTTTTGAATAATTGTTGAATTCGTCTTTGATATAATGTATTTTAAATGGAGTACATACATATTAAAGTTTGTAGATGTGGCTAACAATTTTGTGAAATGGAAATGTTTAATAAATTTAATAACTGACAGAGATGATATTGAATACTATCTTACAGCAAAAATAACTTCATGACCAATAAATATGTCATAAAGCATCCATTTGAAGATTGCATTATTGGACCACAAATACTTACGATCTCTTAAAAACTTATCTTTCCAGAATGTAGTGTTACCTATTATAAATACTACTCTGAAAAACTTTTTTACACAGAAGAGCCAAAGAAATTGGTACACCTGCTTAATATAGTGTAGGGCCCCTGCAAGCACGCAGAAGGGCCACAACACGATATGGCATGGACTTGACTAATGTCTGTAGTAGTGCTGGAGAGAATTGACACCATGAATCCTGCAGGCCTGTCCATAAATCCCTACGAGTAAGGCGGTTTGGAGATCTCTTCTGAACAGAATATTGCAAGGCATCCCAGATATGCTCAATAATGTTAATGTCTGGGATGTTTGGTGGCTAGTGGAAGTGTTTAAACTCAGAAGAGTGTTCCTGGAGCCACTCTGTAGCAATTCTGGATGTTTGGGATGTTGCACTGTGCTGCTGGAAATGCCGAAGTCTGTATGAATGCACTATGGACATGAATGGATGCAGGTGAATTATGATGCTTTTTGTCTTTCTAGTCTGGCAAGTATTTCACAAGCATTCTCGATGCTCGTGAAGAAAACTCATGTGGGAATTATCAATGTTCCTATCGCTGCTCGTTTATAAGTGCGGCTCAGAGTGATGCTCCAATGCGAACACTGCTATGAGAACGACACTTTTCGTCAATGACATCTTCAGACTGCATGTGATAGACGTAAAATTAAATCAAAATGATTAAGACCATCCTTTGTCACAGAGCTCGTGAAGGACACACCAGAAAGTCAAATCTACTGTGAAGTCAGTGTGGTGAAATGTTGTTGACTGATTAATCTAGAGCCAGAAACTGTTATAACTACATAAAGACAGAAATTGCAAATATTTTCAGTGAATATGATGTCATACCAGTTTCTTTGAAACGCTATTTAAAAAATGCATAGGTGAGAGAGAAAGATGTGTTTATGTGGAATTGAAAATGATTGAAATCCACATCTTCAGCCATATTACAGAAACTACTACAGTATGTGGGTACCTTGCACCATGGCAGCTAATCCCACCCCCTTTTACCATTGGGAAAAATGATTGCCTTTCAACCTCTAAATAGCTATCACAATGATCTCTGCAATTGAACCAATTGCAAGTTACTGGTGTAGGCTACCGTAATCAATTGCTTCCAGTTATGAAACTGTAGATAACCTTCAATCCAGTATCCACAGCTGAATTTGCAATTTTCATCTTCATCCATCTGAAGATTGGACTCAACATTACAGGGCTTTATTAGAAACAATTCTATTCAGAGTACTATGCCCTTGTATTCCTCTGCACCTCAGAATGAACTCGTCCATCTAGTTATAGGGTCACTTACATAAATCGAAACTATGATTCTGGATAACTGCTCTGCACATACAAAGCACTGTCAGGGATGAAAGTCATTCACAGACTTCATGTTCCCAAACAAAGATGGAATTTTTATGGATGAAAATGTGCCATGTAAATGGGCCACAACTGTTCATGACTAGTTTGAAGAACACACTTGATAATTTGAGTGATCACCCAACACAAATCCCATCAAACATTTATGGGACATAATTGGAGGGTGAATTTCTGGACTAAATCCTGCACCAGCAACACTTTCCAAAGGCAACATGGCTTAATATTTTAGCAGGGGACTTCCAACAACTTGCTGAGTCCATACCACATAGAGTTGTTTCAGTATGCCAGGCAAAAGGAGATCCAACACTATATTGGGAGGTATCTCATAACTTTCGTCACTTCAGTGTATATCGTGCTAAGAGTATCTAAGGTAATTTTTTAAAAGAGTACACCTCCTTTCGACTATGCACTACTATATCTAATTTTTGTACTATCTAGATTTCAGCTTTTATGCCACTTTCAAGTATGTCGTATCTGTTAATGCAGTCCAAAGCAGGTGAACAACAGTAACACAGCATTGAGATGTAACTGTCAAAGAATGCAGACTCTTGAAAACATAGAAAATTTGAGATTCAAACGCATACAGAACCTTACTAACAATCATTCTTCCGTAAATTATTTGCAACTGGAACTAGAGAGAGGAAAAGTGATAGTGGTAAAGAAAGACCCTCTGCCAAGGTGGCTAGTGGAGCATAGATGTAGAATGTGTCTGAAACAAAATTCTACTTTGCACAGCCTGAGAAATCAGATTTTTGAAAGTCTCAAATAATTTAAACAAACTGGGAAAAATTTTACTGAATTAGGTTAAGAAATGAACTGAATGTAAGTGACAATTTCTTAAGTGAAAATGTAGATGTATGCCAATGATATGATCCTACTATAAGAGAGAAGTGTGTCATCGCAGAAGCCATTAACAAACTGGAAAAACTGTCCCACAAAAATGACCTGGTCATAAATAAGGATAAGACAAAAAGGGTCGACAGAAGCGTCCGATCCCACGCGTCGGCTTTGACCCGTGACATAAGGGTGACGTCGCGTGTGACGTCATGACGGCGCAGAGTTTGGTTTGTGAGTGTGGCGTGTTTGTAGATGTCGTCGTGTTGTGGTTTGTTGTGCTCTCTGGCGGTATGTTCAGGGTTTTCGTTTGTGTGGTGTAATGGGTTCAGTTTGCTATTGCTCATTATCCAGAATTGTTAGAGTGTTGGCTGTGTTTGTAGTGGAATTCGTTTCAGTGAGTTAACGATTTTGTGTGAAGGTTAATTTAGTGTTGTTCACTGTACATTGTGTGGTAATTTTATTAAAATTAATCGGTTGTTGTTTATGTTCTGGAATGGATATGACAGATAAAATTAACAGTGTGCAGGTCAAGGGAAGTGTTCTATCCCAATGTGTGGCTGTCTATGTTGATATTGGTATCGGGAGATGTTTTTAAGCTATATAGGCCAAGGGAAGTGTTTGAGCCTAATTTCTGGGATCGGGAGCTGCTGTTGAGATATAGGTCAAGGGAAGTGTCTGATTCCAGATGATACTGTGTTTAGTGGTATTTGGGGAGTTCTGTGATGTCGGTTTTTTTCGTCTTTTGTGTGGTTTTGTATGGCGGTGGGTGTCTAAATTTGTTTATATTTAGTTTGCCCCCACTCAAAAACACCCGATTTCCCGCGCTTGTCCCGTTAGTGCCATTAGGCTTTTTGTGGAAAGTGTGTGTGTTTGCTTTTCAATGTATTTTTGTCCTCATAATGTGTACGTACTGACTTTATATGCACCATATTGGAATCGTGGTTTATGGTCGTTTCCGCCATATTTGTGACGTCATGGGTCAAAGCAGATGGGCGGGATCGGACGCTTCCGTATTTCCGACAAAAGCAATTACATTCAAGAAAGGAGGGACCCCCGCAAACATTGACAAATTCACCTGTGGAGAACAAAAACTGGAAACAGTCAAAAGCTACAAAAGCCTAGCAATTATAGTGCAGGTAACAGGCCGTTTTCCTAGCACATTGGAGATAGGGTACTAAGAGCGAAGAATGCAACTACCGAGATTAATAAACTGAATCTACCATCTGTAAGAACAGCTCTGAGATTATTTGACATAAAGGTTGCAACACGTGCATCAGACAGCTTACAATACGACTTACATGGAGACACCTCACACATTCAAAACCTCAAACGACTAGAGGGAGTCAAGGCAGCATGTATTTCACAATACAATCAAAACAGAGTAATCTACATCCTGTCAGACACGAACTACTTCACTGAAGGTTAGATTGCAGCTTATGACTTGATATAACCCCACAAAGCATCAGACTCCTGCAAGACATGCAGCACAAAGCAATAACAAGAGCAAATCACAACCCCACGGAGAGTTGTGAGTACACCATATGCAGAGGACCTTGCAATACATATCAAGTGTAAAGAAAGAACTTTGTCACTATCTCACTATGCGAATGATAACTTTGGTTAACTAATCAATACCTTGCACACGTCATGTTTCATAAAATCTTAATAGAACTTAGTGAAAATATCACTTTGTGGGGACGTAGAACCACCACTGGCTCTAACCCCCAATAATATCACAGCAAGAACAACTGTATCTTTGCCATAGCAGTTCTCGTAGTATGTACTCTATGCTACAGGCATTGTGTATACGCTGTGAGTATATAAAAGTATTCATATTAAGTGACGGGAGTGCAAGTTATTATTTATTGCCGTAATTACCGTGCCTGCTGGCCACTAGCTACAACTTTATCTGTAAAGATTTATAGCATTTGATATTAACTTGTCCATAAAATTTGGTAGAAAAATTTCCTCACCTCAAGAATATTAAACGCACAAGTTCTGTTTCCAAAAGCTCTGTGTCAGATTTCTGAGCAATGACCTAGCATATGAAGCTATGAATTTCATCTGAAACCTTGACGATGTAGAGAAGAGACCTATCATCTGCGACAATTACGCCACAATAGAAACAATTACTTCCCACTCTAAACTGCTTTAGCAGTAACCGATAACTCAAGCATGTTGCTTCATGTGCTGCTGTAATAATCATGATACAGTGACCACCCACTGTCAACTGAAGACATAACGGGTCTAGTGTAGCAGGGGATACAACCCGTCGGCTTTGGACAAGGACGTCACAAGCCGCCAGAGAGCAGTTTACCATATTCGCTTTTGCTGTTATGTTTCAGTTTCGTTTTTTTACTGATTGCTTAATAGAGTGGATCTGTTTATTCTATCTCGTGAGTTTTTTTTTTAAAAAAAAGCCAAAAAACACTTATCAGCCACTGAAGGGAGCTACAACACTAAGAAGAATCGCTTCTCGATTGGCCACTTGTGACGTCATTGTCCAAAGCCGACGGGTTGTACCCCTGCTACACTAGTCCCGACATAACTGTAGCATTAACAGAATAATATGTTAGGCCTACATTCTTATTGGATTTTAAATAAAACCAGTTCAAAAATAAATTAGACAACCATTTTTACATTTTTCCAACATGTCTTTCTAGTCACATGGCAGTTTTACAACAGCTTCATTTTACCTTAGACTTAACAACTAGGTTGCAAGCTGACACCACAAAAAATTGCAAAATTTTGTGACATGCAAAATATAATACAAATACGTAAATTAAACCATGATGTTCTATCTTTCCTACAGCATAAAATAACTGTCGCAACAGCAGCATTTGACTGAAGTGTATTCAACAAGGAGGAAGACTCATAACTGTTTAGTAATTGCCTTAATTAACACTTTGTGGTACCTCAACTTCTAGATAATTTAATTTAAAGTATGGTTTCAGTTCTAAGAAAGAAAGAAATAATTTAAGAAGTATAAAAATGTATTAAGAAGTGACTTGCAGTAAAAAGAGTGGTCTTCCTACTTAAAGAGTATAAAATTTCACAAAAAACTGTTACATGCTTTCACCTACAAATTTCCCATTCCCCTTTGTTGTTAAAGTCCAAATGCACTTACTGGCAGGAGGAAGTTGTGGTGATGTGAAAGGTTTGTTTGAACTTTTGTGGATTGGTATTACTACAAAAACATTTGACTGAAACCTAAAACTGGTGCAGTACCAGCCTGGACACATTAGATAAAAACAGCAACTGCATATTTGAAGAGGACAGGCAATGATTTTCTACTCATACACAAACATATATAATCCTAAAGTTCTTTAGAAATAAATTCTATAATTATCACTATTAGTGGATTAGCAACTGCATAATTTGTTGAACAGAAATAGCCTGCAGTGGCTGTGTCTGTCAGTGTATAACTTCACTCATTCCATGTTCCTGAAGGCTCTCCATGTTGAGATTTATGGAACACAAAGTATAAATGAATGAAGGCAGATCCGTCAATCGACTAGGTTTGGAGGGTAGTGTCCTGCTATGAAAACTGTAGTAAATTCTTTGACACACAGGAGGAAAAATTCAGTCATGTAAATGGAAAATAAAAGATAAATCAGGAAATGGATACTGAATCATTTGCCATTTTTACAACAACTTGCCAAGTGCGCTACCAAACAGTTCCTTTACTTGTATGTAAAATACATTATCTCCTAAACATATATTTTCAAAAGTGGTGCAATTAGGATATGGTCAATACACCAGAATCATTCCGGGTAATGCATTAAGCTTGAGGCACAATCTGCTTTATTCACCACAGTCTTTCTGGTCCCTTTAATCCCACAAACCAACCACCACCGTCTTAAAAAACAAGTAGCCTATAGACTATTTGCACTTTGAATGAAAGTGTGAGTTGTACCAAAAAAATTGAATCATTCCCATTGAATAAAAAAGTAGTTTTCTCAAACAGTTGTAATCCATGAACTATCTGAATGTAGAATCACGTACTACCCGTTTGCTGACCATATAAAGTAAGGAAGGGTACAGTTTAATACCACATCCACTTAAACAGCGTTTAAAGATGAAACATTCTCTCCCAATTGAGTGAGAATGCAAAACAAGAAGGCAATGTTCTCGTTGAAGGAAACACAATTAAACAGTAGTGAATTACAAAAATCTAATTGAGAACTCTTAGGTAAAAACTGAATCTCTCTAACACATGTCCAGTGCCATAACTAAGACACCTAAGAGGCTCTGATTCTTAATTTCAAAATAGTAATGTATTAAGAAAAACAATTATACCATTTATGCTGGAAAAAGAGGGCAGGATGATACCACTGTTGAATACAACCAACCAACATCATGGATAACAACATCTGCAACACCACTTCCTGCGGTGATTTTATATTTTCAACTTCGAAAATATTCAAAAGTTTTGTCATCTTTACTGAAGAGGTATACAACACCACAAATTTTTAAAGTGAACAAACTTTAGAAACGAAAGTTTTAAATTGTAAAGAACTGAAACATAGATAATCTGAATTCGTTGTGCACAAGTTTAATAAATTTATTTATTTGCAAAATTACGGTAATTGTCTGGAAACAAGACTTCAGACTATGTATGAAGTTAATAATATTATTGTTATGGTTACATAATTATTACACAATTGTAGGTACTCTTAAATTATAATTTAGCGTTGATATCAGGTGCAGCTCACGCAGTTATGTGCATATGAAGCGAAACTTTAGATGTCATACCTGTCTGTCTCGTTGGTTTACGTAACGTGACAGCAAAACAAACTTCTATGAAGTGCATATTGTGTATGTTTTCTAAAGGACTACACACAAACACACACTCACCTTCAATTAAAACGTATTTTTCCCATTCACTTGAAGCACAATAATCGCTGAAAAAACGAAAGCATTCATCTGTGCATTTAACATATGCACAACCTGATTTGATGCAATACACTTATTAGTTTATTCTTATCTCAATACCCATTACATGGCACTTCCACAATGTATAGCGCAACAAGTGTAAGGTGAACTGACACAAAGAAGGAGCCACTGGAAGGCTGTTCCCTCTCTCTCTATTTTTTTTTTTTTCTCTTATACAAATTCACTCATACACATCACCACATAATGTCGCATTCTGCATCGCACCTTGAGAAGTTCAAAACATCATCATGAGAAACTCAAATATGTTGACAGAAAGATGTGAACGACAAATCAATACAAAGACTTCATTTGAGAAGAAATGCAACACTACACTCTCAGTCTATTGTCTCAGTTCAGAGGAACCACAATTAAAGTTAACCCTAGATTGCCCATAGCATTGTGCAATATTTTTATTGTGCAAGATTATTGACTGTCTATGAATAAGATTGAAAGTTGCTTCGTATATTGTCGGATCTCCCGCAATTAGATTCTTATTGCTCAAACTGGTTGTACTCAGTCTAATTTTGTATAACTTCGTCAGTTCACGTTTACATACGTGCCTTTATCGTTTATTTATATATACGTCACGAGAGGTACTGTGGCTGCGCTCCTTTCAAAGATATACTTTGGCTTTCTCTAAGGCATCGATAGATGTCACTGTTGTCGGTAGCGTTGTGACTGCGGTAGTTTTAAAGCAGCAGTTCTTTATATGTTCATCTGGTTCATTAATTGCACATTTGGAAACTATTGCTGCCATTTCTTTCTTTGCTCACCTGATATTCGGTATTTACATAGCGGCATGTAGCACGGTAACTACACTAGAAGCTTCCTCAGCAGTGAACAAATGTGCTGGTTGTGTGAAGTGCGTTCTAATTTGTACGAAATAATACAATTCGCCGCCAGAAAAGTAAACTTTTTTATTTGCACTACAAGGTAATTGAAACAACGAGAAAAAAAGCATCTAGAATGTGCCTGTACCAGAAGCAGAATGTATTTCGTCTGCATACGTTCTTTACCCGAAGATTTTCTTGTTTGGAAAAGAAGTCTCCTAAAATAACTAACTTGTGAAATTTCTTTTCTGCTTTATAAGTGGCTGACAGACGAAGTCACGTTTTAATTCTCTCTCACATGTGTCACTCTTTTTTATGTGTTGAGTCCTGAGTGGTAGTTTATTTTCACCAGATTCGCTCGCTTTTCCATGTTTCATGCTTAATTTGTAAATAATTGACATTTAATACCAATAAATTGTACCTCTTTGGGATATTCTCAAGGTACTGGTGTTCTGGAGCAGCATTTATTTACAGTAGATAAGTTATAATATGGTTGTAATATAAAACACACGTAATTCGAGCTTACTAAAATCCAATACGACCTCACCCAGATGCTTCACGTGCTTCTATTTTCATATACATCACGGGAGCTACTATGGCTGCGCTCCTTTCAAAGTTACACTTTGGTTTTCTCGAAGGCATTTATAGATAACGCTGTTGTCAAGGTATCGTCGTGACGGCGGCAGCCATTCTAACATACGAATTAAAGCAGAAGGTCTTTATAATATATGTGTTCAGCTGGTTCATTCATTTCGAATCTGGGAACTATTGCTGTCTTCTCTTTCTTTCGAAGTGACCTTCCGCCCACATCATACTCGTTATTTACATAGTGGTATGTAGTACGAATAATATTTAGAAAGATCCCCCAGCGCTAAATAAGTGTGTTGGTTGTGGGTAGTGTGTTCTAATTTGCGCAAAAATTACGAGTATTGTTGTACTTTCTTTCTTTGAAAGTGACAATCTGTCAACTAATTACTAGTTATTTACGTAGTGGTACTTATTACAGAAATTACTTAAGGAGAAGAATCCCCCAGTGATAAATAAATGTGTGGGTTGTGTGAAGAATGTTCTAATATGCGCGAAAAACTACAATTCATTGCCAGAAAAGTAAACTTCTTCCTGTCCTTTTGAAAGTAACTGAAACAACTAGAAAAATATCAGCAGAAATATGACTGCATAATTACTAGAATATATTTCGTACACACATGTGCTTAATTTGAAGACGCTCTTGTTTGGTAAAGAAGTCTCCTTAAATAACTCGCGTCTAAATTATTTCTATACTTTATAGGCGGTTGACAGTGAGACAAAGTCACCTTTTAATTCTTTTTCACATGTGTTTGTCTTGTTTATGTTGTTTGTTAAGATGATGAATGGTAAGTTTGTTTTTACCAGATAATCAATATGTTCTGAATATTCACTCTCACTTCGTATTTCATATTTAATTTGTAAATGACTGACAAGGACAAGTCACAGGAGCTGTCAGAAACTTGAAGATGAATGTTAAAATTTTTGCGGGTGGCAGGACGCATATCTTTGAAAGGAGCGCAG
Organism: Schistocerca americana; assembly: GCF_021461395.2. Classification (NCBI taxonomy): domain Eukaryota; kingdom Metazoa; phylum Arthropoda; class Insecta; order Orthoptera; family Acrididae; genus Schistocerca; species Schistocerca americana. Next base: position 621,411,046 of record NC_060130.1, read on the forward strand.
CCATAGTTCCTCTTGTGATGTATATACAAATATAAGCAAGTCGATGCTTCAGACAAAGCGTAACTTTGAAAGGAGCACAGCCACAGTACCTCTCGTAAGATGCATGTAGTTAAAGGCATGTCGTTTAGATGTATGCCAAACTGATAATTTTACACGATTTATTGTGTGCTGTACATAAAATTATGAAAAGCGCTTAGAAATCTGTTCAATGCGAGTTCATTTTGGAATTAGGCATGTTGGAATTCTGTGGGGGTTTTTCAGCATGATGTGCTATCTATAGATGAGATACAACTTCTGGAAGATGGAAAAAACCGAATTTCAGAAATGTCTTTTTTGCTGTCATGGTTACTAGTAAGGCCTAAAGCAGGTTTGCTAGTCTGATCAGATATCGTTTTCCAAACGTCAGTTGTTTTACTAATATGGTGTCTGGAAATCAGCTGTTCTGGTAACCAATTCAGTGAGCACAATGGCAGTTTCTCTTCAGTTAAATATCAAAGGCAGATAAATTCTGTGTTCAGTCAAATATTTCTACTGTACAAAAGGCACACCGTCCTGAGTAGCCAAAAATGTTTCAAAACAAGACATAATGCGAAAACTCAGGCATGTTTCGAAATTATTGGCGTTTATATGGAAGCAAAAACGATTGTAGAAAAGGCGATACGCTATCTATAAAGCCTAGTTTATACGACGGCACTAGGTTGCATGTATTGAACCAACTTTAGCTACACAAGTTGCCTGAGTATTGAGGTTTGGTCCGTCGGTTAAGTGCAAACAAACTGAAATATGAAGCGAGGGTGGGAGAAAATTGCTCGTGTTATGGATATCAATGCTCTGCATAGGTGTTTCTGGAATTTTAATGATGTCGACTGCACAAACAAGCAGCAACACGTTGTTGTGCTTGAGAGGGTCCTATGTGATCTGGACATGGATTGGCGGAGAATATCTGAGCTACAGAGCCAAATTCATTTAATCAGGAGTACATATACAAATGAATTAAGAAAAATGTAGGCAAGCAAAACACCTCGCTGTGAAACAGCCAGCATGTACAGGACTAAAATTCCTTGGTTCGAGTTGGCCAATGCTTTTTTAAGGAAAATAATTCATAGAGAAAAGGCTGCAGAAATCTGGAAAGCTGAATTCTTTATTCAATGTTAATCTATTTAAAACACCACAGCAATGCTTCCCATTAACAAATTGTGGTACAGGTGATTAAAATAATTTCTAGAGTCTTCCAGTATAATTTCTTTCAGGAAGGTTGCTGAGCAACTGGCCTGACATCTTTTTTATCCAGTCATGGACCCAAACACTTTTCTTACCATTTTTTTTTTATCTTTTGTCATAAACAACTATTTCACGCAAACAAACATGAAAGCCGCCACAACTTGTACAGTTGCCTAAAAGTTTCATTTTGTATACGGCTATGGCATTTACAAACCAATGAAACTGAAGCGTACACCGGTGGCGCCGTGTCTACAGAATTATACAAAACTATCTGCAAGCAACTTATTTCACACAACGAGTGCCACAAGCCGGTGGCGACGTGTAAACCAGGCTTATGGCCATCACACGCAATGATCAGTCTGCACAGACATAAACTGCTGTAAATGTGCTGTTCACTAAAGCACCAGTCTACCACATGCTCGCTATCTGTCGCTCTAGCAAAATAATAACAATAATAATAATATTTCGGCGGCAAGCTATTCCAATCTCACAACCTCAAAGTTTATCTCACTTATTCAAAAATTCGTACTGGAGGAAACTGCATTATGGTGTGTGTAAAAAACAAAAAATTCAGGAGACGAAAACATGGATCAAAGTGGATTTGACTGTGTCTGGTTAAGCAGTTATTGCACATACATTTACTCCGTGAGTTGCGGAGTGAACCCAATGACTGGCATAATATTATTTGCAAGTGGAACGAATAATTATCTTTTGACGCTAATAACTCCTCGTAATATGGAAAAATACTTGTATGAGGGGAGAAATTCCCCCAGATGTGCAGCTTACGGTGATGTTAAGCTTCCTGGCAACAGGAAGAAGCTATAAGGATCCAAAAGTTTTTACTGCAATTTCTAAACAAGTATTGAGTAAAATCATGCGCAACACATGTGAAAGTATTTATGTTGTCTTGCAGGACTGTTTCATGAAGCCAGGTGAAGTACCTGACTTCTGTAGCATATCAATTCTGACAAAATGAATGGAATAGATATTAGTGTCAGTGGCGTTGAGAAACAGTAGAAATCGTTAATATTAAACGAATCCCAAGGATCCAGTGGAATCCCTGTCACATTCTATACCCAATTTCTGGCTCAGTTAGCCTCTCTGTTAACTATAATCTACTGTAGACCCCTCAAACAAAAAACAATGACGAGTAGTTGCAAGAAAGCACAGATCTCACATGTCTACAATAAGGGAAGTATCGTGGAGTATAGCCACCACGGGTGGAATCGACAAAACTACCGTTCAGTATCCTTGACTGATTGTTGTAGAATCTTAGAACATGTACTGATCTCAAATGTAAGAAGATACATCGCAAACAGAATGAGCTCCTCCATACTAACTAACATGGATACCGATAACATCGATCATGTGAAACCTAGTTTAATCTTCTCTCACATGACATACTGAAAGCTACATATCAACTCACTCAGGTAGATGCAGTATTTCTTGATTACTGAAAAGCATTTGACCCAGGACCACATCTACACTTATTATCAGAAGTATGGTTATATGGTGTATCACCTGTTTTCTTGGATGGAGAATCATCAATAGACGTAGAAGTAATGTCAGGTGTACTGCAGGAAGGTGTGTTGGTTCCCTTGCTGTTCGTGTTGTATATTGATGAACTTTTGGACAATATTAATAGCAACCTCACACTTTCTGCAGGTCATACAGTCATCTATAATAAAATACAACCTGAAGGAATATACACAAATATTCAGTCCGATCTTGATACAATTTCAAAGTGATGCAAATATTGGCAACTTACTATAAATGTTCATAAATGTAACATTTGCACTTCACACAATGGTAAAAAAGTATCCTATGACTGAGTCACAGATGGAAATGGTAAACTTATACAAATACTTGCATGTAACACTCTGTAGAGACATGAAATGGAACGATCACATAGGCTCAGTTGTACCTAAATCAGGAAGCAGATTTTGGTTTATGAGTAGACTACGAGGGAACTGCAATCAGTATACAAAGGAGATTGCTTACAAATCACCCACAAGACCACTCCTAGAATACTGCTCAAGTGTGTGCGACCCATAGCATATAGCGCTAATAGGGAAACTGAATGTATGCAACAAATGGTAGCATGAATGGTCACAAGCTTGTTTGACCTGTGGAAGAGTGTCAAAGGAATGAAAGATCTGAACTGGCAGACTCTTGAAGAAAGACATAAACTGTCTTGAGAAAGACTATTTACAAAAGTGCAATAAGCGGCTTTAAATGATGACTCTAGGAATACACTATAACTTCCTACATATTGCTCCCATATAAATCGTGAGGATGATATTGGTTTTATTACAGCATGTACATTGGCATCTAAACAATTATTCTTCCTGTGACCTGTACATGAATGAAATGGGAAAAAGCCCTAATAACTTGCAGAATGGGACATATCCTCTCATATGCACTTCACAGCGGTTTGCAGAGAATGGATGTAGATGTAGAATTTACAGATAATATCTTTCCAGTTTTAGACATATTTGAAACTCAGTATATTCTTAGAAATTATTGGTGTGACCAATGAGCTATAGTTTAGTTTGTTTTTGAGTTGGGATTTTCAGTTCGCTCCCTCCAGTCTACTAGCAACCCATTAAAATCTTTAGCACCAGAACATAAACCCCATTCTGAACTCTAGACAGGGATTCATAATCTGTCTGCCAAGTTTTACTTCTAATGTTGTGGTAGTGGATTCCACAGTTCAACTCTGAAGCACTCCTGTTATGAACCACATATCATATTAGAAAAAAAGGTGTAAAATCCCTATGTCCCTGAAAGCACTCTTGCAGCATCTTCCATTATCAGCTTAACACAATGTTCTGACTGCACACTTCTTTAGGACAAATAGGGAGTACTTTTTTTGCTGCACCTTCACATAAGATTATGGCATAGGATAGTACTGAGTGAAAGTATGCTAGCAGTCCGTCGACACCAGGTCAAATAAATTTTGTTACTTTAGTTAACACAGAATACCGCAACTAAGAATTCCGGAATGCATTTCATATGACGACATTCACACAGTCCATCAACACCATGGAGGACGTCTCCATCAAGATTTCTCGGGAAGAAAGTATTGACATCATTTGCTAACATCGGACGTTAGCGTATTTTCGTCATACTTACTCATGTTATAGTAGTGATTTTCATCCTTTTGCGTTTTATTAGCCTCTGTTTTATTATTTTTGTAACAAACTGCAAATATTCCGTGGCAACTTGATTTTTTCTTCCGTTGAGTGGCCTTCCATAAGAGAGGCCAGATTTGTGAAAAGTGAAAATTATGTACGTTTTACAATACCTGAACAGAACTGCACCTATATGGGGTGTAAATAAGAACATAAATTGATGAATACATTTTCATTAAATAATCTTTTATTAAGTAAAAACATCAGCTCTAAGGAAGGGGAAAAGGCAACATTTATGATGTGATTTGCTGTGTACGAAAAAATACCATAATGGATAAGGTAAACAGGCTCGATGTATTCCATTACAAATATTTTTTAATGTGTTTGTATGTATCCACATATTGCTCCCACAGGGATCATGAGAACTGGGGTAGATTAATTACAGCAGGCACAGAGGCATTTAAACGATCATTCATCCCACACTTCATACTTGAATGGAGTGGGAAAAAGCCCTAATAACTGGCACTGTGGGACATTGATACATTACTACTAAGTAAATATATTTCAGAACTGAAATTTCTGAGATTTGATACAAACCGCAAAATAATTTGTAATCGGGGAATGCATCACCAGATGGTGGCTGCATGTGTATTTTCATCTGCAATATGTACGAATCAACACAAAAAAATCAGCCAATGCTTTATTCTGAGTTCAGCAAAAATCAGGATGTATAATATATTGAAACCACCATCATATTCAGTTAATTGTGGGCGCCTGTGTCCGACTAATCTAGACAGTACAACAACATCATTGAGAGAGAACAAATGACTGAATCACCCAATGTATGGCTTGCAAGAAAAATTCCACAATATACAAGAAATGACTGGTACAGATTTCTCAGTGATGTATTGCATAATATGCAATGATAGAATATGGTGAATGTTTTGTCATTATTGTCCACAAACAGTATGCCATATAATCTTCTGTTCCAGCCACATCTCTCTGAGAAAAAGTCATATAAATTAAAAGACACAGTGAAATGTAGAGGTTTAAAATATAATTGAAACACAGAACAATTATGAGATTTTATTATATCAAGAAAACTTATATAATATTTTGGCAGAGATCTTTACAAGAGTGCTGCAGAATGGCTTACTAAGATAACACCTGAAAGAAGACTAACTAGATTATTCGAAACATCAGAAGGACAAAAACAGTGGTCGAACGAATTTAGTCTAGCATTTACATTTATCTTGTAGACATGAGGTTTTGACGATCGATACAGCAAAATAGGTGAGTAAATTCAGAAGAAATGCACAGGTGCATCCCTTACAAAGTTCTTGTATGAACAATTAATACATACAAATTCTGGTAGACAAAATGTAATAGTACATGACCTCCTCAAAGGCTTGAAGGAACACTAAACACTGAACCCCTTCAGGTCTTCAACTGAACGTTAGGGGAAAAGCCATGATACCATGAGTTGCATCATTTTCGTCTTAGAAAGTACTTTAGTATGTAATGGCAATAAATAATGGTTAAATATACATGTAGAGTACGGAATTCAGAAAGCATTACACATAGTAGAATCATACAACAATTTCAATCAATTATTTAGACGTAATGTGATTCCTACACAAAGTTATCATTCATTCACAATTTTTAAAGTATTTACATCTTTACAGGTAACATAGGGATCCATGGATCAATCACTGACACAAGTGATCAAAATTTTCAAGTGAAATACACAGTGCTTCAAACAAATGATGAGCAACAACTTACTCAGTTGTGAATTACACATAATGTAACAGGTTTCAATAATTTCATATCGTAAGTCTGTACTGAATGACTCATGAATTAACTGTGATTCTGATCATAACTGTTTTTAGAAATTTGGCTCGATAAAATGATAAGTAGATTCGACATCTTCATGGATCGATGCCCAGTCACAGTCGAAATAAAATGCTGAAGTTATACAAACACAATGCAGACTTGATCTCCTTCGTGGATGGCTTAGGAATTTTGTTCAAAGAAAAATGAATTTATATGAACTAAAAGTCAACTTGTAGTCTTCTGGCAGTGGTTAGCGGAAAAATTTTAAAATGTGTTGAATTTATACAAAAGCAAAATAAACTCAAGGTCTTCTCATGTAGTGTTGAAATCTCCATAGAAAATGAATGTCTACAACACCAAAGTAGACTCGTGGTAATTTGGCATAGTGGTTTATAAAAAATTATTAAGGTGAAATAAACTCAGTGTAGATTCGTTGTTTATATGTTCTGCACACCCACAGAAAAAACGCTTGGAGTGAGAGGAGGACAGAGGGAGAGAGGTAGGTCGCTGCCTCCTCTGGTTATTGACCACCAGGCAGCCCCTCCACCCACACCATCATCATAGTGGCGGCATGTGGAGGCAATGTGCATAGAGTACACAGGCATATACTCAAAGACTCGTAAGTGTTGCCAACTATCTGCTCAGTACTCCACAACATTCATAAAACAATGTCAAATCACAGCATCAGTGTGTAATAAAGACTCATTCACACATCACTGCCAAAGCAGTATTCTGAATTGATGCCTCTCACAGTAAGCACAGTCTTGTTTTACACAAAACTCTGGTCATGATGCACTGCAATAAGCCCTTATTTTTTATACATACTGTGTGTAAACTGGTACTATACAGCTCATCTGCTGGTTCAAGAGTTATTATCGTTCAAAAAATCTAACATAAATGCGTGGGTTTTCGATAGACAGAATGCCCCAATGACCCATCCACCCTGCGTTTAACCATGACGTCCAGAAATGGTAGGCAACCATCCTTTTCAATTTCCATCGTAAACTGAATGTTTGTGTGGATGGAATTCAGATGTTGTAAAAACCGTGAAAGCTCTTCTTCACCGTGAGGCCACACTACAAAGGTATCGTCCACGTACCGCCAGACGACTGTTGATTTCAACATACGGATCTGTACCTGCAGGCGTCAAGCTGTCATCACCCGTCGCAAACTATGGGTGTCCTTCGAACGTTGGTGCATAGGGCACATGTCCTGTCTGATAAAGACAGCCTTGCAGACGAATTAGAGCACTTGAAATCGGTATTTCAACATAATGGATATTCTGCACATCGGGTCAGTACTGCTTTAAGGAGGAAAAAACGTGACCACCCACAAGATCAAGAGGATAAGGAGGTGTTTAAGTCCAGAGCATTTCTCCCATATGTCGGGAACATTTCATCGAAAGTAGGCAGAATTTTAAAGAAACATCGTGTGAAAGCAATCTTCCGGCCACCTACAAAGACTCGTGCTCTTCTGGGCTCAGCCAAGGATGATCTAGGCTTACGGAAGGCTGGAATTTATAAAACACCTTGCGAGTGTGGGAAAGCCCACATTGGTCAAACCACACGCACAGTACACGACCGCAGCGTTGAACATGAGCGCCACACTCGCCTTTTACAGCCCAGTAAGTCGGCCATAGCCGAACATTGTATTTCCACAGGACATACTATGGATTATTCGGCCACGAAAATCTTGGCCCCATCGAGATCCTTCTGGGATTCAGTTGTGAAGGAATCCGTGGAAATACGTTTAGCGGAAAATCTCATTAATCGTGATGGCAGCTTTTTATTGAACAAGGCCTGGGACCCGTTGATTTCTTTAATTTCAACCAAAAGAAAACTTTTTATGACTTCTGACATGTCGAGCGACAAGTAATCTTAATTTTAATATTGAAATTTTGCATTTTATTGTTTTGGACAAGTCTGCGTGCATGTTTTACTTTTTTCACGCATTCGTTTGCGCTCCATAGATGCAGTAATATTGTAGAGGACCTTGGAATCGACAGGTGGCGCACATACTACGGTAACTTGCGCATGCGCGCCTGCGGCACTTTTACGTATAAATAGAGCGACTTGCACTAGCAATCTCCAGTGTCAAACACACGCCTGAAGATGGCCGTAAGGTTGTCAGCCGAAATATCGTGGAAAGAAGTCGATGAGATCCGGCTGCAATCCCGAAATCTTGTGGAATATTCGATACGCCGGGAAAATTTCAAGAGTCACATTTGGGTATTGCTTGTACCCTTTCCTTGTATCTTATCCAGATCAGGCTCAATATCTGCCGGAGATATGATATGTCCTAAAAACTTGATCTGTTGTTCACCGAATTTCGACTTCTCAAAATTAGCAGTTACTCATTAATCAGAAAATCGTTGCAAAATTTTCCCTGAAAGTTGTATGTCCTTTTCCTAGTAAGGTGTGGCTAGTTCATCAACATAGACTTTGTCCAACAAACCCGACAAGAGAACAGTGTCAAGGGTTGTAATAAACAAGCCAGAACTAACATACAGGCCGAGTGGAAGTCCCTTGAACTGATATGACAGTCCAGCGAAGACAAGTAGTATGCTTTCTAGCATTTTTTCACAACTGGATCTGTCAGTACGATGGCCGAAGATCGAGTATCGTTAGGAATTCCATCCCAAAAAAACTTTTGAAATAACACATTGAGAGATTCGTTACAGTAAGTGTCATGAGGAGCAACAGTCATGTAATAAACGTATCCCTCACAATGCCCAGTACACATGTCATCAGTAAATTTATTAGTTCATTCTTTTACTGTCCATCAAGACATTCAGACCCCTGATCCTTGGTATAAATTTTGCTTATATTGGGTAGATTGTCATTCACATCGACTGACACTGGTTCTGAATCGCAATTGGAAAAATCACTGACTGCCCCCAGCACATTTACATCAACTAAGGTAACTGACAGATCCTGGCAGAATCTGCCCTGACGTTCGTTGGTACGAATCCACTTTAATTCCACTTCCCTCTCATCAATAAATGAATAAGTAGGTTGCATGTTTCGTGTTGGACGTTGACATACGTATTCATCCAGCTTAGAAACTCAATCCCCACCAAGAAATGAACGGTTAGACCCTTAACCACTAAAAATGTGCCGTAACGGCAGAATTGTATGACCGTAGCGCACAGCGCCAGAGCCGCCGCGCTGTGCGCTTATCACGCGGAATGCTGACGGGAAATGCGCGCCGTGGCGGGTACACAGCCACCGGCTACAAAGAACAGTCTGAGACCGGCCAGTTGCGAACATGCATCGCTCTCGACACAGTGATGACGGGTTACCAGACGCGCGTAATGCATTGTCGCACCGTCTTTATTAATAAATGGTAAAACTAAGTTTTCCGTGTTCCACATTCTGCACCACCCAGAACTACCGCCCACTAACAGCAAATGGCGCAGTAACATTTTACTCGGCCGTCCAAAAGACCCCGTTAGAAAAGTGGCGCCAGGTGTGGGATTATTTTCGGAAAACCTACAGTCCTGAAAAGTGCAGCGATGTGTAAACTTAACATCGGAGCATCTTCACGACAACACAGCAAGCAGCAGCAGCCAAGGACATCGTTCGACAACACTGGGACATCCAGCGCTGGGATTCAGGTTAGTCTACTCAGATTGGCTTAAAACGAAAGGCAGTGATGGATTTTAAATTTTTCCGTATTGAGTGACCGGTATAGACTGCATTCAAAATGTTAGACGCAAACGCGAGTAACACGGTCGATTTCCAAACCGTTATAGAAGAACTATGAAGAGAGATTCAACAATTAAAAGCAGATAAAAGGGAGCGTAGCCTCCCAATTGATTTGTCACATGCGGCACTTCTGTTCCAATAAAGAATTTTTCGCTGTTGCCATCTGTACCAGTGTTCAGTGGAAAACCTGAGGAAGATGTGAAAGCATTTTTTCGGCAACTCGAAGGCGCAGCTCTGTTGGGTTCGTGGACTGATTCTGATAAGCTAGCAGTTGCTAAATTGAAAGTCCAAGGAGCCGCACAAGATTTCATTAGCGTGGAGCCGATTTGCGTGAAAACAGAAGTTTACATTAATTTTAAAACGGTAGTGGTTGAGAGGTTCAAACGCAAAAAAGCAATCAGATTCTACCGTGAGTAACTTCATAGTTTGCGCATGCGGCGTGACGAATCTATCGAGCAATTCGCTGATAGAATCTGAAACATAAATGCTCAGACTTACGAGCTCGTAGAGGACGAAAATGAGAACCGGATCCAGATTTTCGAAGCCGATCAGAGAGCACTTAACACATTCATCCATGGGTTGTATGGAGAAGAAGTAAACAAAGGAGTCAGACTCCATGCTGTAAAACATTTCAAGAAGCAGTAGAGACAGCTGTTGGTTTTGTCGAAGCATTGAGATGCCCAAATGACATGCGAAAAGAAGAACGTCGCGTGTTCAACTCAAATGTGGAATATTACCGATGCAATAGGCCGGGTCACAAGCGCAAGGACTTTAAGGACAACAGGACCTGCCACAACTGTGGGATACAGGGTCACCTAGCGAGGAACTGTCGCAACAAAAAGAAACCAAATGTGAGCAGCAGTCAACTCGGCAGATCTTTAAACGAGTGCGGGACGTACGTGCCACCACAGCGTCCGCCCCTTGCCCAAGGCAGTGATTCCTGTTAGTGCAGCTGAAATTAATTCGATAATGACTTCATGATAGGTGCTGTTTATTGCGGAAAAAAATTACAATTATAACATGGAAAATCATTCTTCATGTCGCACTCAAAGGAGCCGAAATTCTGACGTTGAGGGACTGATCACACTGACCAACGCATCAGTTGGAACCCTAAGAGTCGAAGTACAAATTAATTAATATCCATGAAAATATCATTAGCAGATCTTTCTAGAACTACACTCGACATACTATTTATTGCAATACTCGTGTCATCTGCAAACAAAACGAACTCTGCTTCTGGCAGTGTAACTGATGAGAGATCATTAATGTACACAAAAAGAGGAGTGGCCCTAAGATGGATCCTTGTGGGAGACCACATATAATTTCTTCCCATTCTAATGATGACTGATGACTTAATTCACTAGTCACTTGCACTGGCACCCTTTTATTCCCGTTAGCAAGGTATGACTTGAACCATTTTGCAGCACTGCCAATGACACCATAGAATTCTAATTTATTTAAAAAGGTATTGTGGTTCACACAATCAAATGCCTTTCACAAATCACAGAAAATACCTGCTGCTTGTAATTTGTTATTTAATTAATTAAGTACATTCTCACTGTAGGTGTAAATAGCCTTCTCAACATTAGAACCCTTCAGAAATCCAAACTGTGATCTTCATAATATATTGTTATGGTCAGATGGTTGAGAAGCTGCCTGTACATCACTTTTTCTAAAATTTTTGAGAATGCTGCAAAAGTGAAATTGGTCTGTAGTTTGATGGTATCTCTTTATCCCCTTTCTTGAATAGAGGCTTAACATCTGCATACTTTAGCAAGTCAGGAAATGTCCCAGTTATAATTGACCAGTTACACAAGTAACTTAGAATTGTACTAAACTCACAAGAACATGCCTTAATTAACTTTGTTGATATTTCATCATAACCACTAGAATGCTTTGTTTATAAAGATTTTATTATGGAAGTTATTTCTTTTGGTGAAGTGAGTGACATATTCGTGTACCTGAAGCTATTTGTAAAGACTAGTTTCAGATGTTCAAGGGCATTATTTACTGATCCTGACAATCCCATTCTATCAGAAACGGATATAAAGTACTTGTTAAATAGATTTGCCACACTATTCCCATTGGTTACTAATGTGTCATCTACCCTTAATGCTATTTGCTCCTGTTCCTTTCTCGTTCTACCAGTCTCCTCTTTCACTATATCCCATATTGTTTTTATTTTGTTCCCTGACTTTGCTATCTTCTACTCGTAGTGCATTTGTTTAGATGTCTGAATTACTTTTTTTAATATTTCACAGTATTCCTTGTATTTAGCTAAATCATCAGCATTGGAGCTATTCTTGGTCGGCAAATACATTTTCCTCTTTGTCTTACAGGAAATCTTTATTCCTTGTGTAATCCATGGTTTTATTATAGACTTCTGTTTAATTTGAGTAACTTTTAGAGGAAAACAGTTTTCAAACATGGTACTGACATTGTTCATGAATGTGTTATATTTTTCATTCATGGCATGAACACTATAAACATCTTTCCAGTTCATATCTTTGAGCAGTTTTCTAAAACACTCAATTTTTGGTTGATTGACTACTCTCCTGTACTCAGATTTAGCAGTCTTGATAATCTGCTTAGAATTTACATCTAAAACAAGGAGCTCCATGTCATGATCTGATAGTCCATTTATTACATGTTTTATGATATGATTTTGATCCTTTGATTTGTCTATAAAAATGTTATCAATGGCTGTCCTTGAGGATTTAGTGATCCTAGTTGGAAAGTTTACAGTGTGAGTTAGATTGAAAGACAATATTACTAACTGCAGTAAATGTTTACTGGAAGACTGTATTGGAAAATCTGTATTAAAGTCACCAGCAATCAAAAGTTCTTTGTTTCTTCCTGTTAAATAACCCAAAAGAGCTTCTAGATTACATAAATAGATTATAATTTCCTGCAGGTGCTCGGTAAATGGTTACTATTATACACATTGTACAGAAAGCAGATGGCAGTTATAAGATTCGAGGGACATGAAAGGGAAGCAGTGATTGGGGAGGGAGTGAGACAGGGTTGTAGCCTCTCCCTGATGCTATTCGTTCTGTATATTGAGCAAGCAGTAAAGGAAACAAAAGAAAAGTTCGGAATAGGTATTAAAATCCATGGAGAAGAAATAAAAACTTTGAGGTCCGCTGATGACATTGTAATTGTGTCAGAGACAGCAAAGGACTTGGAAGAGCAGCTGAACGGAATGGACAGTGTCTTGAAAGGAGGGTATAAGATGAACATCAACAAAAGCAAAACGAGGATAATGGAATGTAGTCGAATTAAGTCGGGTGATGCTGAGGGAATTAGATTAGGAAATGAGACACTTAAAATAGTAAATGAGTTTTGCTATTTGGGGAGCAAAATAACTGATGATGGTCGAAGTAGAGAAGACATAAAATGTAGACTGGCAATGGCACGGAAAGCGTTTCTGAAGAAGAGAAATTTGTTAACATCCAGTATTGATTTAAATATCAGAAAGTCATTTCTGAAAGTATTTGTATGGAGTGTAGCCATGTATGGAAGTGAAACATGGACGATAAATAGTTTAGACAAGAAGAGAATAGAAGCTTTCGAAATGTGATGCTACAGAAGAATGCTGAAGATTAGATGGGTAGATCACATAAGTAATGAAGAGGTATTGAATAGAATTGGGGAGAAGAGGAGTTTGTGGCGCAACTTGACTAGAAGAAGGGATCGGTTGGTAGGACATGTTCTGAGGCATCAAGAGATCACCAATTTAGTGCTGGAGGGCAGGGTGGAGGGTAAAAATCGTAGAGGGAGACCAAGAGATGAATACACTAAGCAGATTGAGAAGGATGTAGGCTGCAGTAGGTACTGGGAGAGGAAGAAGCTTGCACAAGATAGAGTTGCATGGAAAGCTGAATCAAACCAGTCCCAGGACTGAAGACCACAACAACAACAACAACAACAATATAGGATCTGTTATGGAACTCTACTTCTGTTGCACATGCTTCTAGATGCTGCTCTAAATAGAATTTGTTAATGTCAATGTTCTTGAATTTATGGCAGTTTTTAATAAATGTGGCAACTGCTCCTCCATCCATATCTACTCTGCAGAAGTAGGAAGCTAGCTTAAATCCTGAAATGTCAGTGGTCACTTGATGTTCAGAGAGGCAGATTATGTCAATTTGGCTAGATGAATTCATTTCATCAACAGAAATGAATAGTTCTTTGACTTTATTTGTGAGTCCCAGAATGTTCTGGTGTAATAAAGATAACTGATACTGCATACTAATGGGATTATAACTGCTTTATCGAAGATGAACTGGCCGTTTCTGATTACTTTCTGTTAAACATTGCTGGCCGGAGTGGCCGAGCAGTTCTAGGTGCTTCACTCTGGAACTGCGCTATCGCTACATTCGCAGGTTCGAATCCTGCCTCGGGCATGGATGTATGTGATGTTCTTAGGTTGGTTAGGTTTAAGTAGTTCTAAGTTCTAGGGGACTGATACCCTCAGATGTTAAGTCCCATAGCGCTCAGAGCCATTTGAACCATTTTGTTAAACATTGTTAAAATGGAGGCTGTATGCTAAAATCTGACTCCTGTTCACCTGTTTTCTCAAACTGAGTGTGTCTGCCAATCTCTCTTAAAACTCGTTTTCTTTCCCCCTTCCCTATCCTAAGAAAGGCATCCCTCTGACACCTGTGACCACTGGCATTTTGCACTTGTGACAGTGTCTGCCCTTAAGTTTTCTGCAATCAACCCAGACAGTTTTCCCTTCCCTTTCCTATTGAGGTGAAGGCCATGCCTAGTGTAGTTCCATCTATCGATAGCATCCACAGGAATCAAACCAATATGGGACCCTATATCCGTCCTAAGCAGCCACTCCAAGTTCACCCTCCCGACAGAGGAGTTCAAATGAGGCCAATCATGGCGTCTCAACACAGACACAAATCCCACGCTTGTATGCTTCGTTGCTGATGCTATCTTCACCAGGTCACTCTCTATTGAATATTCAGAGTCTCTGTCAATGCTATTTACCGGATCACCCACTATAACCACAGCATCCTCCGCTCTGAAATCATTGCACAAAGAACTTACAACCTCTGCTACCTGACTCAGGTCTGCAGTAGGCTTGAAAAAGTTTGTGAGCTGGTACTCTGGACCTAGATTTTCCTGTAGTAGTTGGCCAACACCTCTACCATGGAAGCTACCTAACAACAGAACTTTCTTTCTCTTTACAAATTTCCCTACCTTTTTCAAGTCCATGAAAGCTTGTTGTGCCCTTTCTACAACTTCAGCTATGTGAGGCTCATCTGATTCTGACTGAGGCAACAGGTCAAATCTATTTTAAAGATTTATGACAAAGCTGTCTGATGCTCTCCTTTGCCTCTTCCCCCTATTACCTGTTGCCACTTCCCACCTCTGTTCACCCTTCTCCCTCTTTAACCTGTCCAGATCCTACCTTGCCTTGTCTAAGTCAGCTTGAAGAGCTGCAATTTTCCCTCCCCATTCCAGTAATTTCCTATCTCTACTGCAGATCCTACAATACCACTGGTGAGCCTCATTTATGTCCCCATTTCCCATGCCACTACATTCGCCCCAATGAAAGAAACTACAGCACCCATCACACCACACCCCAGAACTAACGATCCTATGGCATGTCACACACTTCTCACCCATGGTAAAAAAAGAAGTCGTATAAACTGATTTAAGCACTGACTAATAAGAATAAATTAATTTTAAAGCAGTTAATTGTATATTTGTAAATCTTAATCCTTTTAAATACAAATTGGATGTTTATATTTAACATGAAATGGAAAGTAATTTTAAGCATCCTCCATATTTCTGGCATATAGGTCATATTACACGTATATTTCGTAAATATTGGAATTCTATTTATCATTTATACTCTCGTGTTTCGTTTACTACTTATTTATTTAACACTGAAATGCCCACTGGGAACATTTATTTTCATTCAATGGGATTGTTTAAGTATCGTTTCGAACTATAAGTAAATAGCGGTTTTAGATTTCATGTCCCTCAGACTAACCGTTAAGGGATTTTGTCCTCCATTTGTGATCTGGCCAAAATCTCTGGAGGTAATTATGACATTACAATAACATCGATGATCAGTGGCAGACGACATCATAGAGGCTCTTTAAAATAATGCAAGGATACTATTCCCACATGTTGGTTATTTTTGCTGTACAAAGCTGTATTGAAAGTGTGAGATATATATCAGACAGGATCATAATCTTAAACCTGAGATTCCAAAAAGAAACACTAAAAGTAATTCAGATTTATGCACCTCAAGTGGGATGTAGCGAAGAAGAGAAGATGGACTTTGAAAATGTGTTAGAAAACCATTTTGCGAGTGCTAATATAGTGATGGGAGATTTTAATGCACAGATAGGCAAAGACAGAAAGGGATTTGAGCAAGTATTGGGATGTTTTGGATATGGAGGCAGAAATGAAGAAGGGGAAATACTCCTGGATTTGAGCCAGAGGAATGGAATGAAAATAGCAAACTGCTGGTTTATGAAGAGAGAAGGTCATGTTATCACCAGATACAGTTTGGATGGAAGAACCAAGAGTGTAATTGATTATATTCTAGTAGATATGGAATGGGGAGAGAAAGCAACAATTGTGGAGGTAATTCCAAGTGTGAGTGTAGATGGAAACCATAGATTACTGGTGGGACAATGGAAAATGAATCAGTGTGTGAAAAATAGAAAACAGAAGAAAGTGATGAGGCTATGGGATTGGAAACTGAAGGAGAGTGAATGTGCTGAGAAGTACAACGAATTAATCACACAAAAATTTCCAAAACAAGTTGTCTGCGATGTAGAAAAAGAATGGAGTTTATTCAAAGACACTTTAGTTGAAGCAGCACAAATAGTATGTGGTAGAACATCTGGAAAGGAAAAGGTAAGACAGACAAGTTGGTGGGATGATACCACAATCCAAGCAGTTAGAAGAACAAATGGAGCATGGAGAAAGTGATGGAAAACTAAAAATAACGAAGACCATAAAATATATAGAGAGGAAAAGAAGAAGTGCAAAGAAATAGTGGAAACAACAAGGGAAAAGGCATGGGAAGAGTTTACAAAAAATCTTGAAGAAGATGTGAAGCGCAATAAGAGAATGTTCTCTAAAATGATGAAAAATAAAAGGAAGACTCCTGAAGTATCAGTAAAGATGGAAACAGAGGACGGTACCATGATTGAAGATCCAGGGAATATAAAAAATCTCTGGAAAGAACATTTTAAGAAGCTGTTAAACACTGAGGAGCTGATACATGAGGAAACAACAAATAATGGAAAAATTGAGAGAAGTTGGGAGGCAGAATTAGGACAAATTACACGGAAAGAAATGGAAAAATCTGTGAAGAAAGCCCCAGGACCTGATGAAGTATCAGTCGACATGATAGAGCAGCAGGTCCAGTGGCAATGCAGTGGCTGTATAGAGTACTATCAAGTGTGTGGAGAAATAGTACAATACCTGACGATTGGAGAACAGGAGACATTGTTCCCATCTTCAAGAAAGGCATTAAAAGACTTTGTAGAAACTACAGAGGAATAACCCTTATGAGTCATACAGCCAAGATTTTTGAAAGAATTTTACTAAATCGAATAAGTGAAAAGATAGAAAAGGAGCTGAGCGAAGAACAGCAAGGGTTTAGGAAAGGAAGAAGCACAATCGACCTGATATTTTCTATCCGTCAAATGATGGAAAAAAGTTGGGAGTATAACAAAAGGGTGATAATGATTTTTATAGACGTAGAAAAGGCATATGACTCAGCTAACAGTGAAAGATTCTGGGAAGAAATGAAGAAGATAGATATAGAAGTTGGATACATTAATGTAATAAAGACAATGTACAGAGGACACAATTGTAGAATTAGAACACCACTGGAGAACTCTGAATACTTCGAAATAAGGACTTAAGCAAGGAAGTATTGTATCTCCTGCACTTTTTAATGTTGTGATGGAGGAAATGAATAGGGCAGTTAAAGATATAGTAAAAGAAAAAGACGAAAAAATGATTTTTGTAGATGATATGGTAATAAGGGGTGATAAAGAGGTAGATGTACAGTTACAGCTTGATGCGTGGAAGGAAATAATGAAAAGGTATGGATTAAAAATAAATAAAGATAAGAGTGAAGTAATGGTATTTGGAAGAGAGAAAGGGATCAACGGAAATATTACATTGAATGGAGAACCCCCCAAAGTGGTAGAAAGTTTCACTTATTTAGGGAGTGAAATATCTAGGAATGGAAGAATAACTAACGAAATTAATAGGAGGTTAGAGAAGGGACGCAATTTCTACCAAACAATAAGACACCTGGTTTTGAATAAGGAAGTTTCAGAAAAGGCAAAACTCCTTATGTATAAGAATTATTACTTCCCTATTGTCACCTATGGTGGAGAAACATGGACAATGACAGAAAAGGACTGGAGCAGAATGCAAGCAGGGGAAATGAAATTTCTCAGAGCAGTTGAGGGAAAAACAAGAATGGACAGAGTAAGGAACATAGGGATTAGAAACGACCTTAAACAAGAAAGTATGAGAGAAGAAATTGAAAAAAAAAGAGATTAAGATGGTATGGGCATGTTAAGAGGATGCATGGGCAGAGACTCCCCAAATTATGGAAGAACTAAAGATGGATGGGAAAAGACCTAGAGGGCGCCCAAGAGCACGGTGGAAAATGGGAGTGAGAATATCTGTTGAAAGGAGAGGTGTGACCTGGCAGCAAGTGGAGGAAGAAAAGTGGTGGGAGGACCGAGCCAAATGGAGAGGACTCGTCAGTACCCAGACCTGGCAGTAGCTGGAGCGGGATTCAGATATAGGTTATTTTTGCAGGAAGTCAATCTGCTTACACAGTGTATCAATGTGCCAAATGTCTTACAAGAATTTTCTGTAGAATTAAAATACAATAGTTATATTTGCTCAAAAACAGCGACATTTAGCCATACAAAATAGTTTTAGAATTCCAGAATATGGGAAAGTTGTAGAAATCGTTGTTATTTTGGACGAACTACTTTGTGTGTCGAAATATAGCGGAAGCAGTGCAAGTGCTGAGGGGCCCAGACATATGTTGCTTGGGGTCTTTACTCTTTACCGTGGGGGCAGCGCTGGAGTGTGGATGTGACTAGTTAACTGGAATAAAGTGATTTGTTTTAAAACAGTGTCTTTTTATTTAGCCCAGACAGCTGTATTAAGTGAACAAATATCACATAACGGTAGTATTGGCAAGATCCTAAGGGAAATCGTCCGTAGAGGGAGTCAGTAAGTTAATAGAAAACAACAACGAGATTTTTCGTAGTGAGCAGGGCCGTTTAGAGTTATAGGTCGACGGTCCATTCCTTTCTGTTGACGTCTACTGCGATTCGGCCTCAAAGAAACCTATTTCTTCTACCGATCCTGTCTGGTACAGGTTCCATACAGAGGAACAATGTTCAAGAACTGGCTGAATGTAGGTTTTTGTAAGCTACCACCTTCGTGGGTGGACTATACTTCCTGAGAGATTTTCCAGTTAATCTTAGTGCGGCAGCTGACTTACCTGAGATTAGTTTTATGATGTCACTCCATTTTAAAACGCTCCATATGCAGACACCCATATACTGTTACAGTGATTGTTCTGAAACTGTGTATTCATCAAACAATGGATCTTTTCGTCTGTTTATGTTGAGGGTCAATTGCCAATCATTGCACCAAGCCGGCCGGAGTGGCCGAACGGTTCTAGGAGCTACAGTCTGGAACCGTGCGATCGCTACGGTCGCAGGTTCGAATCCTGCCTCGGGCATGGATGTGTGTGATGTCCTTAGGTTAGTTAGGTTTAAGTAGTTCTAAGTTCTAGGGGACTGATGACCTCAGAAGTTAAGTCCCATTGTGCTCAGAGCCATTTGAACCATTGCACCAAGGGTCGATCCTCTGTTGATCTTCCTGCATTCTGCTACAGTTTTACAGTGTTTCGACTTCTGTGTATATAGCAACACCATTCGTGGACACCCTCATGGAACTTCTTACATTATCCACTAGGTCATTTATATGCATTGTTAAAAGTGATGGTCATCTTATGCACTCTTGGTGTAAGTCCAAATTTACTTTTACATTTGAAGCCTTCACTCTGTTGTATTCTGTGTGCTAGGAACTCTTCGACCTAATGGTCTGAAAATCTGTACTCTTGTACACTCCTGGAAATGGAAAAAAGAACACATTGACACCGGTGTGTCAGACCCACCATACTTGCTCCGGACACTGCGAGAGGGCCGTACAAGCAATGATCACACGCACGGCACAGCGGACACACCAGGAACCGCGGTGTTGGCCGTCGAATGGCGCTAGCTGCGCAGCATTTGTGCACCGCCGCCGTCAGTGTCAGCCAGTTTGCCGTGGCATACGGAGCTCCATCGCAGTCTTTAACACTGGTAGCATGCCGCGACAGCGTGGACGTGAACCGTATGTGCAGTTGACGGACTTTGAGCGAGGGCGTATAGTGGGCATGTGGGAGGCCGGGTGGACGTACCGCCGAATTGCTCAACACGTGGGGCGTGAGGTCTCCACAGTACATCGATGTTGTCGCCAGTGGCCGGCGGAAGGTGCACGTGCCCGTCGACCTGGGACCGGACCGCAGCGACGCACGGATGCACGCCAAGACCGTAGGATCCTACGCAGTGCCGTAGGGGACCGCACCGCCACTTCCCAGCAAATAAGAACACCGTGAATTTATTGTCCCAGGAAGGGGAAACTTTATTGACACATTCCTGGGGTCAGATACATCACATGATCACACTGACAGAACCACAGGCACATAGACACAGGCAACAGAGCATGCACAATGTCGGCACTAGTACAGTGTATATCCACCTTTCGCAGCAATGCAGGCTGCTATTCTCCCATGGAGACGATCGTAGAGATGCTGGATGTAGTCCTGTGGAACGGCTTACCATGCCATTTCCACCTGGTGCCTCAGTTGGACCAGCGTTCGTGCTGGACGTGCAGACCGCGTGAGACGACGCTTCATCCAGTCCCAAACATGCTCAATGGGGGACAGATCCGGAGATCTTGCTGGCCAGGGTAGTTGACTTACACCTTCTAGAGCACGTTGGGTGGCACGGGATACATGCGGACGTGCATTGTCCTGTTGGAACAGCAAGTTCCCTTGCCGGTCTAGGAATGGTAGAACGATGGGTTCGATGACGGTTTGGATGTACCGTGCACTATTCAGTGTCCCCTCGACGATCACCAGTGGTGTACGGCCAGTGTAGGAGATCGCTCCCCACACCATGACGCCGGGTGTTGGCCCTGTGTGCCTCGGTCGTATGCAGTCCTGATTGTGACGCTCACCTGCACGGCGCCAAACACGCATACGACCATCATTGGCACCAAGGCAGAAGCGACTCTCATCGCTGAAGACGACACGTCTCCATTCGTCCCTCCATTCACGCCTGTCGCGACACCACTGGAGGCGGGCTGCACGATGTTGGGGCGTGAGCGGAAGACGGCCTAACGGTGTGCGGGACCGTAGCCCAGCTTCATGGACACGGTTGCGAATGGTCCTCGCCGATACCCCAGGAGCAACAGTGTCCCTAATTTGCTGGGAAGTGGCGGTGCGGTCCCCTACGGCACTGCGTAGGATCCTACGGTCTTGGCGTGCATCCGTGCGTCGCTGCGGTCCGGTCCCAGGTCGACGGGCACGTGCACCTTCCGCCGACCACTGGCGACAACATCGATGTACTGTGGAGACCTCACACCCCACGTGTTGAGCAATTCGGCGGTACGTCCACCCGGCCTCCCGCATGCCATTATACGCCCTCGCTCAAAGTCCGTCAACTGCACATACGGTTCACGTCCACGCTGTCACGGCATGCTACCAGTGTTAAAGAATGCGATGGAGCTCCGTATGCCACGGCAAACTGGCTGACACTGACGGCGGCGGTGCACAAATGCTGCGCAGCTAGCGCCATTCGACGGCCAACACCGCGGTTCCTGGTGTGTCCGCTGTGCCGTGCGTGTGATCATTGCTTGTACAGACCTCTCGCAGTGTCCGGAGCAAGTATGGTGGGTCTGACACACCGGTGTCAATGTGTTCTTTTTTCCATTTCCAGGAGTGTAGAATTATACATTCAAGTTCACTGAACGCTGCACACGTGGCTCTCCGTACATTAATTTGGCTTCACCTGTCACAAAACAGCGCAGACAAGTCTGAGGTGTGATGCACAGCACTTTTGGACTTTGACCATTTTTACTCAACAATTTCAGTCTCAGAGATGAATACTTACATTACCACTCAGCTAATCTTAAATCTGTTTCTTGTCACACATGCTAAGTAAGATAATCGTCCTACCCCTATTACATGTTGCAATGTCACTACCCAGTCTTTGAGCAAAAGTAATGAATCTTTAACAAAAATAAAAAAAAGTAGTGAGGAGGCCACCATTGCATTAGCACCCACAGGCAGGCAGTCGGAGTGTGGCGACATTTGGGTAAAAAAACACGCATGTAATGGGGTTGCAAGGTGAGACTAGCTGCACTCAGCGGAAAAAAGCACTGCACAGTGGTACTGATCGTAGCAGGTCATCACCACACCAGGGCAAGTCTTTTGTTATGACCGACCAGTGGCAGCCACGCGTTCAGGACTAGGCTGCACCAGCCACAATCGGCACTAAGGTATTCATGCGACTGGGTGCCACAGTACCGCCGATCTTCTGTCTATGCCAGCTGTGGCCAACGCTGATTTTCTAGTGAAACTTGGTTCCCCATCCCCAAACGCCATTCGACTCCTGCCAGAAGGCAGTGAGTTGAAACTCACACACAGCTGTCTTCATGCAAAAAAATGGTTCAAATGGCTCTGAGCACTATGGGACTTAACATCTATGGTCATCAGTCCCCTAGAACTTAGAACTACTTAAACCTAACTAACCTAAGGACAACACACAACACCCAGCCATCACGAGGCAGAGAAAATCCCTGACCCCGCCGGGAATCGAACCCGGGAACCCGGGCGCGGGAAGCCAGAACGCTACCGCACGACCACGAGATGCGGGCTGTCTTCATGCACCGCTGTGTGATTTGTGAGGAGCTGAGTGGTACAGGGCTCCAAGCCAATGTGCGAAGTAGGATCCACTGACATTAACGACCATGGCCTCCAGAGGCTGCCAGCCGACCACATGCCTGCTGTCAATATTGCACGGCACCAGCTCCGTATCCATGTTGGAAGCCATCATCCGTACATCAGCTGCAGACAAGGACAACAGAGGGATGTTTGTTAACCTCTCTGAGTCGCGATAAGGCATGTGCTACTATTAAATAAAGTCATTATTTATTGTTACGAATGTTTCCCCCAGGCCCTCCAGTCCATCATCACCATCACTTACTCCTCTGGGTGCAACAGCACTCTCCAAAGTGGTATCCAAGACGTCATCACCAGTAGGCAGTGATCAGAGTGGTGTCAGCAGGGGATCTTCGAGTCTGTTATCACATCGTTTGGTGACAGCAAGGGGAGCAGCAATACGTACAGTCGCCACCTGTGGATGAACAACATGACTCGACTACTGCAGAGGCATAGCTTCATCGACACATGCTGAGATGTGTGCCGTCTTTTTGTTATATTTTTTTCGACTGCGAGTGTCATGGCAAGACTGTGGGTTTTGCAAGGGGTTGGGTTGCACTTATAACTTCAGTAAGTGACGAGTGAGCTCAAACGGTATTTTGAGGATGTGTAAATATAAGTGTTAGTTTTAACCTGCTTAATATAGGCAATGTGGGTGTCATGAGCGAGAGGTGTTGTCTATTATTGAATAGAATAAGCTGTTAACCATGAGTAGAGATTCGAGAGCTGAAGCTAAGTTTGGTCGTTGCTCCAATGTGTAGTAGTATTTATGAGTAGCCACTCCAGCGACAGTATTTAAGTTATAGTTAGGAATAATATGATAGTATTACAGTTAAGTGTTCTCAAATTTTGATTTTCTTTAGTGTAGAGCAAGGAGTGCGGCTCGGTACCTAAGAATGTAAGGCAGTGAGGAGTGCTAGGACAGTGGTATGTTTTAAAATTGAAACAAATGAGCCCTCGGTCACAATTTTTTAGTGTCATAAACCAGGTTTCAACACTTCTAAGAGTGCGTTCATCAGAATTTAGACATTTAAAGTGGTCTTTAACATAATTACAAATTTACAGGAAGCAAAATTTTTATATAAAAATGTGTAAGTACTGACTAACAATACAAGACAAAGACAGTACTTACATGTCACATATAAAATAAATAACAGGCCAGGAGGGCTTTAGTCACAAAATATTTAAAAGGAATGTGTGAAGGCGAGCCTCTAGGGGCAGCCCATACCTGCACAGCCACAGGATGTCCGAGTCCGTTGCAACCTGTGGCTGTAAAAGTATGAGTAGCCGTTAGAGGCTGTTGCTGTTTTTGATAGTACACAGAATGTGCAAGAAGTAGTCGATAGCTGTGTTGCAGACGTTGTGGCAGAAACGGTACAGACACATACATTTCCTAAAAAGCAGCATGTATAGAGGAAGAGGAAATGAGAGGCTGAATCTGTTGAAGAGTGTATGCCAAAGGTTCAGAATGTGACGTGGACACAAGTACTAGGTCACAGCCTTGCAGGACAAGCAGGTGACGTGTGCAACAAACTGTCTACAGCACAGCCAAAGTCTGATGTATGCAGCAACTATGACATGGGTGAAGGATGCAACAGAAGTCTGAAAATAAACGTTCTGACTGAGCATCGTACTAAAGTTGAGCTTCAATGACAGAGAGCTGTTGCCAGTGTAGAGCTGTCAGTAGGTGTGTCTATTGTACAAGACAAACAAGCTAAAGCATGTACAAATACATTAAGGAGTAATTCGCTTGGTGCCACCAGGCACCAGGAAGTAGTTTTGGATGAGCAGGAGTACTGGAATACGTTTTGTAATATTTGAGGTAATGAGCAGGGTGAGGAACGCTTGAGAGATGTTGTGAGACTAAACAACATTAGCAAGGGTCAGAAATAAGTTTATGGAGCGTTTGAAGATTAATATAGTACTTGTGTAGAGTTGAGTGTAGTCAATTTACTAGCATGTACTTGTTTTAGAGATTTAGGGAAAAGATGATTGCAATAGAGAACCAGGCCTCACCAAGATCCAAGGGGCCAGATCTTCTCCATGGGGGGAGGGGGGGAGGGGCGTGTAATGTATCCCTACCCAGTCTATGAGCAAAAGTAATAAATCTTCAGCAAAAGTAATAAGAAGCAGTCGAATGACCGCCGTGAAGTATTGCATTAGCAGCCACAGGCAGACAGCTGTAGTGTGGTGACATACACATAAGGGTTTGGGAGATGAGATCAGCTATGCTCAGTAGAAAACTGCACCACACAACAGTAATGACTGTAGCGGGTGGATCAATGGTAAAAATGTAAATGTCGTGTGACTAGGGCCTCCCGTTGGGTAGACCGTTCGCTGGGTGCAAGTCTTTGGTTTGACGCCACTTCGGCGACTTGCACGTTGATGGGGATGAAATAATGATGATTAGGACAACACAACACCCAGTCTCTGAGGGGAGAAAATCTTCGACCCAGCTGGGAATCGAACCCGGGCCCTTAGGATTGACATTCTGTCACAGTGACCACTTAGTTACCGCAGGTGGACGGATAAATGCTACTGCACCAGGCAAGTATCTTGTTATGGGTGATATGGCTAGGTGCTGGATTTCAGTGAAACATATGCATGTGTGAGGAGCATAAAACAGTCTGAATTTTGAGGCAGAAGCAATATTCGTTGCTGGAGTCCAGCAGCAACATCACAAAG
This sequence comes from Schistocerca americana, assembly GCF_021461395.2. Classification (NCBI taxonomy): domain Eukaryota; kingdom Metazoa; phylum Arthropoda; class Insecta; order Orthoptera; family Acrididae; genus Schistocerca; species Schistocerca americana. The sequence goes on from NC_060130.1 coordinate 621,436,704, forward strand.
CCAGGGCTAAGCTGGACACTGAGACAACTGGACATCACCATCAGTAGCCATGGTTTCGAGGATGGGCTACACAAGCTGCCATCAGCACTAAGTTCTTCACGGGACTTGGTGCCAAATCACCGCTGACCTGCTGTCCATGCCTGCTGCCACCGATGGTGAATTGCCAGTGGGACCTGGTGACTCAGTGTCAGCCACCATCCTACTCCTGTCAGAGGGCAGCAAGTTCCATGCACAGCTGTCTCCACACATTACTGCAGTGACACGTGAGGAGCTGAAAGGTCGCTAAGGCTCCACGCCACCAAGGGATGTAGGACGCCAATGATGTCAACGACAGCGGCCTCCACAGGTTGCCGGCCTACCACTGATCTGCCATCAGCATCGCAGGATACCAGATCAGTAACCAGGGTAGAAGCTGCTGCTTATACAGCAGCGTCGGCCAGGGATAACAAGGGAGGCGTGTTTGTATCGCAGAGGCATGATATATCATTTACTGCAACTAAATAAGTCAGTCTTTACTGTCAACAATGTTTCCACTGAGCCCTCCAGCTTGTCACTGTCACTACTCACCCCTCCAAGTGCAACTTCATTCTTAAATATCTACACCACCTGACAAAAAAGTGAAACACCGAAAAGAGGAAGAGGAAACGAAATCAAACTTCACAGGTTGAGAGAGTATGTGATGTAATTTATGTGATTACAAAATAGAATCAAATTTACAATGAACTCGGCAGTATCAGCCCTCTTACCAGTATGACCTGGACACAGGCACAGATTTGATTGAGAAGGGAGTCGCAAAGCTGTTTTACCCTCTCCTGAGTCAAGCTGTCCCATATCCTGGGTACTGGCCATGGGGCAGACCTGAAGCCTGAGCTGGTTCCACAAATTTTCTGTCCGTGACAGATCTGGGGAGCTTGGTAGCTGGCTACAGAAGCAAATAAGCGTCATGCAGACAGTTCATAGAGACACATGCCATGTATGGTCGAGCATGTCCTTCTGCTGAGAACTGGCGCTGGACTGCTGTAGTATGAGAGGTAGTACACAAGGACATAGGAGACCCACGATGTACTCTTTGCGCCATCAGAGTTCTCTCAATCACTGCCAGACCTGACCTGAGGTTATACCTAATGGCTCCACACAGCATGATGCGAGGAGTAACACCATAATGCCTCTACTAAACATTGGGAGAATTGACACCTTCTTAGGTCGCTATCATACTTGCCAGCGATGGTCATCTGTGGTAGTGCAGAACGACGATTCATCGATGAACACAATGTGATGCCTTTCATCAGTACTCCATGCTTGCTCCAATGACAACCATTTGTATTGTGGTGTTAATACAGCCTACACTGGGGATGATAATTCCGTAGTCCAATTGCTGTTGGTCGTCGACCAATGGCATGGATTGACACAGAATGTTGCAGGGAGTTCGTCACTTATTCTCATATGACAAGGGCAGTGCGAACTGGATTAAAAATGATTGGTGAGCAATATGACGATTTCCAGACAAGTTCAGTTAGACCGTCAGCGAGAACGCACCGCTAGTTCCTGCAACTACTAAGGCAAGTACACCGTTCGGTTGTTACAAATTTCTACGAGCTTCAAACAGGAGTAGTGTAGTAATGGATAGTAACTGTGATTGTTGTGTACAGATGCGAACTGAGCTGGCGACCCTTCGCTCACAGTTTCAGGCTGCGTTGGCTTCCATCACACAGCGTGAGGCTGCTGCCAAGGGGCAGACGCGGGGATGCGAGAGACGTCGAGCACGTCCCACGTGTCCTCCGATCGCTCCACTGCTGTGACCTCCCCGGTTACTGCCTGCACTGAGGTTGACCCCTCACCTGTGGTCGAGTGGGAGATCATTCCAAAGTCTGGCAGGCAGTGAAAAACTTTCCAAGGGGCCGATCACAGGGCCTCCCCTATTCGTTTGGCGAATAGGTTTCGGACGTTATCTGTGGCTGACGATGTCTCTGAGCCTGTTCCAGAAGAAGCTTTTCGGCCTACAAGGTCTGGCTATTCACAGAGGGTGGGTTTGCTGGTAGTTGGGAGCTCCAACGTTAGGCGCGTAATGGGGCCCCTTAGGAACATGGCTGCCAAGGAGGGGAAGGAAGCCAGTGTGTACTCCGTGTGCGTTCCAGGGGGAGTCATTCACGATGTGGAAAGGGTGCTTCCGGATGCCATGAAGAGTACAGGGTGCAGCTAACTGCAGGTGGTGGCTCATGTCGGTACCAATGACGTGTGTTGCTTTGGATCGGAGCAGATTCTGTCCGGTTTCGGGCGGCTAGCGGAAATGGTAAAGACTGCCAGTCTTGCTTCCGAGATTAAGACGGAGCTCACCATCTGCAGTATCATCGATAGAACCGACTGTGGTCCTTTGGTGCAGAGCCGAGTGGAGGGTCTGAATCAGATGCTCAGGCAGTTCTGTGACCGTGTAGGCTGCAGATTCCTTGACTTGCGCCATCGGGTGGTGGGTTTCCTGGCTCCGCTTAATAGGTCAGTAGTCCACTACACACCGGAGGCGGCTACACGGGTAGCGGGGGTTGTGAGGAAGGGACTGGGCGGTTTTTTAGGTTAGAGGGTCTCAGGGAACCACAGAATGGACGTCCGTCAGAAAGTGCGCAGGTAAAACACAGTAAGGTATTGTAGAAACTATTGGTATTGTAGTTGTAAATTGTCTTAGCTGTGTTGGGAAAGAACCAGAGCTCCAAGCACTAATAGAAAGCACTGAAGCTCAAATAGTTGTAGGTACAGAGAGCTGGATAAAGCCGGAAATAAGTTCAGCCGAAATTTTTTCAAACGATCTAACAGTGTTCAGAAAGGATAGATTAAATACAGTTGGTGGTGGAATATTTATTGCTGTCAGAGGTAGTTTGCCTTGTAGCGAAATTGAAGTAGATAGTTCATGTGAAATAGTATGGGTAGAGGTTATACTTGACAATCGGACTAAACTATTAATTGGATCGATTTACCGACCCCCCGACTCAGAAGACATAGTTGCTGAACAGTTCAAAGAAAACTTGAGTCTCATTTCAAATAAGTACTCCGCTCATACAATTATAGTCGGTGGTGACTTCAATCTACCCTCGATATTCCAGAAAAATTATACGTTTAAAGCCGGCGGCAGCCATAAAACATCATCCGAAATTGTACTGAATGCTTTCTCAGAAAATTACTTTGAACAATTAGTTCATGAGCCCACTCGAAGCGTAAATGGTTACGAAAGCATACTTGACCTTTGAGCAACAAATAATCCTGGACAAATAGTGAGTGTTGTGACGAATACAGGGATTAGCGACCACAAGGCAGTTACTGCTAGGCTGAGTACCGTAACACCTACAACCATCAAAAAGAAACGCAAAGTATATCTATTTAAAAAAGCTGATAAAAATGCACTTGACGCCTTTTTAGGAGACAGTCTTCACTCCTTCCGATGTGATCATGTAAGTGTATAAAAGTTGTGGAATGTTTTCAGAGAGATAGTCTCAAGAGCAATTGAGTGATATATACCACATAAATTAATAAGTGATGATACTGATCCCCCATGGTACACAAAACGGGTCATATCGTTGTTGCAGAAGCAACGAAAAAAAGAATGCCAAATTTAAAAGAACGCAAAATCCCCAAGACTGGCAAAGTTTTACAGAAGTTCGAAATATGGTGCGTACTTCAATGCGAGATGCTTTTAATAATTTCCACAATGAAATTCTGTCTCGAAATCTGGCAGAAAACCCTAAGAGATTCTGGTCATACATAAAGCACACCAGTGGCAAGACACAATCAATACCTTCACCGCGCGATAACGACGGTGAAGTCACTGATGACAGTGCCACTAAAGCAGAGTTATGAAACACTGTTTTCCGAAACTCCTTCACCAAAGAAGACGAAGTAAATATTCCTGACTTCCAATCAAGAACAACAGCCAAGATGAGAAACATAGAAGTAGATATCCTCGGTGTAACAAAGGAGCTTAAATCACTTAATAAAGGCAAGGCCTCCGGTCCAAATTGTATACCAGTCAGGTTCCTCTCAGAGTATGCTGATAAAGCCGGCCGGTGTGGCCGTGCGGTTCTAGGCGCTTCAGTCTGGACCCGCGTCACCGCTACGGTCGCAGGTTCGAATCCTGCCTCGGGCGTGGATGTGTGTGATGTCCTTAGGTTGGTTAGGTTTAAGTAGTTCTAAGTTCTAGGGGACTGATGACCACAGATGTTAAGTCTCATAGTGCTCAGAGCCATTTGAACCATTTTTTATGCTGATAAAATAGCTCCATATTTAGCAATATATACAACCACTCCCTCACAGAAAGATCCACACCTAAAGACTGGAAAATTGCTCAAGTCACACCAATACACAAAAAGGTATCACTAACGTCGATTTGCAGTAGGGTTTTGGAACATATACTGTATTCGAACATTATGAAGTACTTCGAAGAAAACGATTTATTGACATATAGTCAGCACGGATTCAGAAAATGTCGTTCGTGTGAAACACAACTAGCTCTTTATATTCATGAAGTAATAAGTGCTATCGACAGGGGATGTCAAATTGACTCCATATTTTTAGATTTCCAGAAGGCTTTCGTGATTTCCTGTCAGAAAGGTCGCAGTTCGTAGTAATAGACGGAAAGTCATAGAGTACAACAGAAGTAATATCCGGCGTTCCCCAAGGAAGTGTTATAGGCCCTCTATTGTTCCTGATCTATATTAACGACGTAGGAAACAGTCTGAGTAGCCGTCTTAGATTGTTTGCAGATAATGCTGTAATTTACCGTCTTGTAAAGTCATCAGATGATCAAAACGTCTTGCGAAATGGTTTAGATAAGATATCTGTTTGGTGCGAAAAGTGGCAATTGACCCTGAATAAAGAAAAGTGCGAAGTTATTCACATGAGTAGTAAAAGTAATCAGCTAAATTTCGATTACGCGAGAACTCACACAAATCTGAGGGGTGTAAATTCAACTAAATACTTAGGGATTACAATTACAAATAACCTAAATTGGAACGATCACATAGTTAATATTGTGTGTAGGGCAAACCAAAGAATGCGCTTCATTGGCAGAACACGTAGAAGGTGCAACAGGTCTACCAAAGAGACTGCTTACACTACGCTTGTCCGCCCTATTCTGGAGTACTGCTGTGCGGTCTGGGATCCGCATCAGGTGAGACTGACGGATGACATCGAAAAAGTACAAAGAAGGGCAGTTCGTTTTGTATTATCGCGAAATTGGGAAGATAGTGTCACAGACATGATACGTGAACTGGAGTGGCAATCATTAAAACAAAGGCGTTTTTCGTTGCGACGTGATCTTCTCATGAAATTTCAATCACCAGTTTTCTCCTGTTGGGACCCACATACATAGGGAGAAATGATCATCACGATAAAATAAGAGAAATCATGGCTCGCGCGGAAAAATTTAAGTGCTCGTTTCTCCCGCATGCCTTTCGAGAGTGGAACGGTAGAGAGACAGCATGAAGGTGGTTCATTGAACCCTCTGCCAGGCACTTTATTGTGAATAGCAGAGTAATCTCGTAGATGTAGATGTAGAAACTTGACAATGAGTAGCCTGCCATCATGTTCCCATGCAGTCCAATATCAGACCACTGTCATATCCGAATGCCCCATGAATGTGGATGTTGCACCATTCGACCAGCCGGCCAAATGGAGATCCACAATTAAGCTCCTTTCAAACTCTGCCAGGAACTGTCGGCTGTTGATCAATCTGAGGTGCTGGCGTGGTCCAACTTCGCTGCTGGATTGTACACTATCTTGCTTGACGTTTAGTGGACTCTATATTTTGCATTTTGGCCTGTCTGCTTACAGATAGTGTGTGACCTCGTCACAGTTTGCATCCAATTCACAATCAGTGAGGATCAAATCCGCGGTTTCTTGATGTGTATGCCGCGCAGAATAGTCGCGTGGTCTCAGGCGTCTTGTCACGGCCCGCGCGGCTCCCCCCGTAGGAGGCTCGAGTGCTCCCTCTGGCATGGATCTGTGTATCGTCCTTAGCGTAAGTTAGATTAAATAGTGTGTAAGCTTAGGGACCGATGACTTCGGCAGTTTGGTCCCATAAGACCTTACCACAAATTTCCAAAATTAATGTGTATGACCCTATACTGAACTCGCAAAAGCGACTCGCACTGTATGTCTCCATCTAAGTTATCAGGCATTACTGTAAATATTAATATCTATTTTTTTACTTTGTGGGAAACCTTTATGATTAAGTCATTGCCTATTAAACAATTGCAAAATTTTGCAACAGTAATCAAAATAGTTCATGATCTCTATGCCTTCACTAATTACAGTATAGACATGTATGGCAACTGTGTTTTATAGGAATTGTCCTGTACTTTCCGCTGTTGCAGTAAGAATTAATGTAGCTCTAATTAGTTTCGAATTACAGGCAAATGTATGCAAATTTATAAACAATTAATTAAAAATGACGATTAAAAATATACATCTTACAAACTAAATGTTGTAGTGGTGTGTAACCACGTCTGCCAATACACACTTTCTTGCTGCTAGTACAGCTGTCTTGGATAAAAAGGTATGCTGATTTTAATCTAAAGTTCATTTAAAAATCTTTCACAGGTTCATTGATTACGTCATTGATACGCGAATAGCTCACGCAGTTCGCATTGATGAGAGCCACAGACTGATAGCTTGATCCCTTCTGAGTAGTAAACTTGTAAAAGTTATTAATTATTTACTGGATTACAGTTAAACAAATTTACTCGGCGCTGTAGTTTTCCACGCATGTTATCTTCAGAGCACTTCTGCATACCAAAAGAATTCTCTTTATTTCCTGTTAAAAATGATGTATTACGCTTTTCTGTACTTATAATAGTTGGTGCTGCACATGCACAAATGTGAACAATATAAATCAGCAAAGGTCTGGTCTGAGACCCTTAAGGTTTGCAAGATGGTTAGGCTTGGAATACTGTGAAGAAGGCCAGTTGGCGCTTTGTGCACTAATGAAATAGCATTAGCAAGACATACACGTTACAACTGAATCATCTTCTCCCCAGACATGGCGAGGACAGTGGATGCAGCATGCAGCCTTGGAGCACACGAATTTGTCCACCTCAGCAGATCCTCAAGGCTATTGTCTCTGTTGCAACCACACCTCGATACCATTCAGGGTAATGGATGGCAGGCGTAACATTTACAGTGGTGTCGACCACCAGATCGTAGACTACTTGTTATTAGGGCACTCTCCTGCTCTTGTGGACATCAAAGCTGGGTGCCTGAGTAAACTCCAGCAGCTCTGTGTGCAATGTCGATCACAGTGCAGAGTTGCTGCACGACCTGTCCACTAGAGATAGGCTTTGAACGTCATTGTCTACTCACAAATGCAAGTTGGGGGTAGCAGCCTTTAGCGTTTCTACCACATATAGCGACAGCTTGATGGAGTACCAAACATCATCAGTTCAGCTCTCTGCAAGCCTGAGGTAGAAGTCTCAAGACTCTATGTCAATTAATGGATGTTGGCAGCTCACAGCGAACAGGTTTGGCAGACCAGGCAGGGAGCAATCTCGAAGGTAGAAGTCATTTGGCGAGTCCTCAGCACCAGGTCACAGGGTCTGCATCACATGGTAACTCAATAGGATATGGGCTTGAAGCCTGAGTATTTATTGCTGTCTGTCTGAGGCAATGGTGTTATGTCTTGCTGAGGATGACCAAATGCTCCTCATTTTCTGGTCTCATCAGTGTTGATCAGTGTTGTTTGTCGCATCATGGTATCAAATAGTGAATTTCTATCCTTCAGCTTGAAGCTTTCCCACAATGTCAGTGAGCTGAAAGTGTTCTTGTGAAACATCTTCTCGTTCTTGCAGCATCATGCTGTACTGTCAGAATGACATTATGATGCCTCTTCAGTGAGGTCATGTTGCTGAATTAGCGATTGAGACTTGTCGCTTGACGATGGTGAATCAATTGCTTCCGGGGTGTAGCAAAGCATTTGTTGCAGTATCGACTACCCGCCTGTTTGTTATTCTGATTGCTGCATCGCGCACTGGTCTGGTTTGGCTTGGTTTAGTGTTGGCTAGAGAAAACTTTAAGAAAAAAATGTTCAAATGTGTGTGAAATCTTATGGGGCTTAACTGCTAAGGTCATCAGTCCCTAAGCTTACACACTACTTAACCTAAATTATCCTAACGACAAACACACACGCCCATGCCCGAGGGATGACTCGAACCTCCGCCAGGACCAGCCGCACAGTCTGCAGCGCCCGCGACCGCTCGGCTAATCCCGCCTGGCAAACTTTAAGAAAATTTTACATTTGCCCATGACATCTTCCTGTGAAACACCAAACCTACCCACTGTGATCGCTATTTGGCGAATATGACGTCACGTCCAGAGTATTCAAATCTGACAGGAGGACATGAATTCTCGACCATGCAGCTCTACCAGTCATGCCTATAGCCACCCACCACAGATGCATTTGCCTGGTCCTCATGTATGCAAACCAAGTGCTGTGTCCATGAAAAATGAAACACCAGAGTTCAGATATAGCAAATTGTGTCACGAGTGGTAATATTTCAGGAGATGAATGTGGACATATTTCCATTCTGCACAGACTACAGGTATCATAAAAAAAACGCTTTGAGGTGTAACATTTGACTTAACATAGATAATCGATAGGATTCCCCAAACCAACTTTCTTTCCATAATTTTTTCTTGTAATTTTGCACATACGATTTCTATGGAATTCATCAAGGAGAGGCGACAAAATTTTGCACAGGTCTTTGATTCAGGTATGGAAACGGCGATTATGGGTTGCCTGTTCCCATGGTTCATTACCTGTAGCATGATAGGGCAAGATCCCACAGAATTATTTTTTAAACTGTCTCGTATTTTTTCTGCAAATGTCAGTTTCTTCTTATTAGACGAAGCAGAATGTGTTGTCATTATTTAAGACATCTTATATACTCCAAAATCAAAGATTCTAACACATCCAGTGGCAGATGGTTGATCCTATGTACACACACCTGGCTTGAGCTCTATGCCATGTGACAAGGCTAATCACAATCATGCATAACGATGGTTACATATATCAAAATTATTGGACTTTAATTAGGTACAGGTGACTCACACAATATATCAGTAGGAGGGAGACTGCTCTCCTCGAGTACCATCCTTATGTGCTATCTGGATGATATAGTACGGTCTAAAAGTTCCTGGATGGGTTAATGTGACATGGATATTAGATGGTTTGGTAACTGGATGGGGTAATATAGCTGAGTGGTACACAGACAGGATAGTACAGGATATTGCTGCTTGCTGTTGGGTGGCACAAGAATGACAGCCTCCCTCCTACAGATGTATTGTATTGTTCACCTGTATATACTTTACTTCTAATCTGTTCGATTAATATCGTTCTGGTATTGCTTGATTGTGGTTCACCTTATCACATGGTACACAGCACATATCAAGTGTGTATGTATAGGATCAACTGTCTGCCACAGGAGGTGTTACAATCCCAGATTTTATAGTATAAGAGGCCCTAAACATGGTTTCATCCAATAAGTAGAAAGTGCAGTTTGCAGAAAAAAATTTCTGGGTTAGTTTACAAAGTGAGTGCATGGGATTTTTGTCTATCATGATACAAGTAATGGTCCATGATAACAGTCATTCTCATAGGCATATTGAAGACATGTTCAAAATTTTCTCACCTGTACTGGATGAATGACGTAGTACTCATATGTGGAAAAGGTTTCCAGAAAAAAACTAATGGAAAGAAAGTAGTTCAGGGGGGAGATTACTGACTATCTGTGCTGAGTCATATATTAGGCTTCAAAATGTTTCCATGTACTAATTGTAGCCTGTGCAGAATGGAAATACATCCGCACTCATCTCTGGAAATAATACTGCTTTGCAGTTTAACACATGTCGTGTGAAACGTCACCACCAACTCTGGGTTAGCTGCTCATAAAAATAGTACATATTAAGTGAGTCTAGTAGTTTTCAAGTGATTGGTCTTTAGCTATGGGAAAGGAAGATAGGAGGATCAGAGATTAACGTTCTGCCAACAGTACAGTCATTAGACACATAGCACAAGTTCAGATTATGAAATTGGCTGTACCCTTTACAAAGAAATCATCCTAGCATCTGCGGGGTGCAGCTTGCAGAAACCATGGATAACCTAAATCTGGATGCCCAGACGGCGATTTCAACTGTCATCCTCCTGAATTCAATGCCAGTATGCAAGCCACTGCACCATCTCGTTTGGTCATTAGCTATTAAGCAATTGCTAGACAAGCTCAGCAAAGCTGGATTATTCGGAAATGCTAATGGAGATCAAACCAAGTGTCTCCATTGTGGTGGGTGCTTGAAAGATTGAAAAGAAATGCATGATCCATGGTCTGAAAATGCTCTGTGGTTTTGCAAGTGTTTGTTCATGATTCCTGTGAAAGGTAAAGATTTTACAAATAGCCTACTATACAGCAGAGTAACGATGTATTAATTACAGTGGGGGATGCACCTAATATTAAACATACTCCAAATTTTCAGGAAGCTGTAACTGTTGTCAGTCATAGAGCATGAAGTGTCTCATTAATTGAACAGCATGTGAGGCTCACCTGTGTAGAATTTGTTCCCTTGAAGAGATGAAAGTGCTATTCTTTCCGTGCAGACACAGTGCTGTTTGCATTAACTGTGCACCTTCCATTTCATTGTTCTGTGAGCTGGGATCCTATTTTAGCTTGAGTAAGAGTATTTTTGTCGTAATAAATTCAGTATCAATGAATATTTTTAATATATGAAACGTTGAACTGCATTATTTCTACATGTCATTTTGTCGGATTTGATAATGAACTGCTAAGTCCAACAACAATTAAAAATGTAGACACTGCTACGTGTCACTCTTTGAAATTGCAACAGTGGAACGGTGAAGTTACATCTCAGGTAAAAAACATGTGGTATGTCTGTCGTGTCAACAACTCGACTGTAGTCTCTCTCTGGTATTGCAAATGTATGAACTGCTGAGACTCTGTCTCTAACTAATGAAAAGTCTCATGCGAAATATATATATATATATATATATATATATATATATATATAGGGTGAATGTAAATTCTGGGAATACTTTCTATTATTTATTGCACAAGTACTACATATTGTACAGATGACATACAAACGTTCGATATGCGAACCATGGGTGACCCGACAGACGTCAATAAGGTAATCGAATTCTTGACTCTCGTACACACTCCACATTCACTTCACTCACACTGGGACATCTGCTTCTCTTTGCCGGGCACAAGCAACCTGTCGTAACGAATTTGTTGTGCCAGTGGTAAATGGCCTTCCTTGTTGGTGGCTTTATACCGTACTTGGTTCTAAACATCCGTTGAACAGCTGTAGCACACTTGTTTTTGTCGAATTCCAACACACAGAAAGCTCGCTCCGCACCTGAACTCGACATGTTTGCGACTAGCGCTGACTATCGGCAAATTACCAAACTACGCTGTGGCGTTATACATGGGGAAAAAAAACTTTCAGGGGTTCTCTTCAAAATGACATATGTATGATACCTGTACAATGTTTGGTTCTTGTGTAATAAATAATTGAAAGTGTTCCTGGACTTTATGTACACCCTATATGGACACACACACACACACACACACTTTCATACTATATTAAATAGACATTTTTTGAATTTTTATATGTGGAAAATAAATCGTTATCGTTAAAATACTATTATTCTTTTTTGCCTCTCATATACTTTAAATTCAGCTGGGATTGCATTCAAACCAGTTGGGGCACTAACAGACTTTGATATGCTATCAGGACTTGGGGTATGCTAGCTGTAAACTCTGTTTGTATGGAGTTTCTGTTTATAGGAGTAATATTAGTAGAGTTAGGTAAGCCAGACATACGTGCACTTATACATTCCTCCCCATTTTTCATGTTTCAGCTCACACTCGCTAACATCACTGAAGAGCACTTTGACATATGGTCGTCATCTATAAAGTCTCTGTATGGTGATCCATATTGTAGCATATAAGTCACTTAGATTCATAGCACGTGGATGCTTTAAATATATGCACTGACGGGTCTTGAAATGTTAATTTCAACAAAATCACCCCACACACGTCGATGATGGATACACTGTTGCTGCCAAAGATATCAAAGCCTGAAGAGAATTGCTAGTGACACACAAGTGGATTTCTGCGATGGGCCAGAACCACAGCCAAGTTCAACAGATATTTTTTACAGGTCTTGCCCACCGGTCTCATGCCCAGCATTAACCACTAACATGTAGGCCACGGCCATCGGTTCTAGTTTGTCAGATCTGACCAGAAGTCGGGTCCGTTCGTGTGTGGCATAATTGGCGTATTTTCACGAGTAATCCGTGGACCCAGGACTGTAGTGCATGTTTGACAGCCCAGGAGCCACAGGTGAAGGATTTCAGAAGTTGCGTCTGTCTCCCAGCAAGTACATTGTAGAGTACAACTTTTTATAGGCCACGTATTGTAGTACATTTTCACATTTCGAAATTCGTTTGTATCTTCAGGAGAAAGTACAGACGATACCAGTTAGACAATTCTGGCAGACGTTAGCAGTTTGTAAGCTATGTACACTTATATTACTGGAAACAAAAATCGCAAAAAATAGGTGAAAAATAAATTTCTGAAAGGCAATATTTCAATCATATATGTCTAATTTAGAGTCCCAGAGATACTGAAGCTGACGACTTCAAGAATTACTTACAAATGAGCCCTTATGATTTCAATGCACTTTTACATGAGTACTTTTAAATTTTTGTTAGCACTCAATAGTTGATATATATAGCATGCAGTGCAGCAGATTCTAGTTTAATGCTATTTTTTATATTTAGAAATATTGGATTCCATGCTACAGAAACAAGACACTATAATACATGAAAGCTGCCATGTTTAGTTGTTTAGCTACTGTGTTTGAGTTATGAGGTTTAGAAATTCACAACAAGGATTGCACCACAAAATTTTGGTGTATGATTCTCAAAACATGGCGAATCATTTATAAGACCTTGCAGGATAAATGTATGAAGGTAGGCATAACAATGTACTAAAAATTAGAAATTTCAATGTACTTTCATTAAGCAGTGAATATAGAGAAATAATATAAGTACAACAAAGATTACATATTCAAGGAGGAAAATATTAACCAAATCCCTTGTCAATATAGAAAAACTGTGAAAGAATCAATGTTGCACAAATTTGAACACAACAAAAAGTTAATAGGAGAACAAAATTTTTCGTAGGAGAATGAAAACTGATTTATCCACGGTTGCCCAAAACTAATTATCTGTGGATGAAGAAGTTGATAGTTTAGTAATGGTGATCCATTAGATATACTGTGTGAGTGATGAGTAGTTGTGGTAACACAAACACTGCTGGGCTGGTGATTCGTTGAGTTATGACTTTTTAAATTAGCACCTCTGGAGGAATTTCCAGAGAATTGTTCATTTTATGCAACTTCGCCAAAATGTAGTTTCTAACTGCACTACAGTCAACTGTGCTTGTAGACTGCGTGCTGAGGTTTGCAGTAAATGTGTCGAGGTCTTTGCTTATAGCTTTGGTTTTCATCTTATTTTCTGTCGTACTTTGAAAAACTGGAAAACGAAAGAACAGACGTGTATGAGACTAAAGATCATGCTTTTCAATACATTTCTTGTTCCAGAGGAAACAGAAAAAACAAAAATGAAAAGATGAGGCTCATAAGTTCACAAAGAAATAGGAGGTGTACATTCTAGAGATGTGGTGATGGGAAATGCATTTTTGTGAAACCGAGAAACATTGGAGCACTCTATTACATTAATAAGAAGTTTTACAGTGTTATTTTGATGACTATTAATGCTGACTATGAGTTTATTTTTGTTGACGTGGGAAAGGAAGGAAGAATGTCAGATGGAAGTGACATTGAAGCTACGATGTATTACTTGCGCTTACAAAGACGAATACTAAATTTACCAACTAAAGAAGAGACAAAAGAAGGATGAAAAGAAGGATGAAACTTCGCATTTTTCGGAGATGCGGCATCTCTTTTGCATACGAACAATTTCAAGCCATATTCTCAGCGGAATTTCAGTCATGAGAGTCGTGTCTTCAACTACATATTCTCTCGTGCAGGAAATGTTCTAGAAAATGATTTTGGGCTAATGGCTTCTAGATTTCATATCGTATGTGCTACCATTAGCATCGGACCTCAAAATATTATATATGCTGTTACGGCAGTGTGTACACCGCATAATTTTTTGATGCATTCACGAGCTGCATATTGTAATCCTTAGACTGACTGACTGACTGATAAAATTCCGTCACTCACGCGGAAGAGCCTGGCTCGTGGAGCGCTGATACTGAAAAAGGACCTATAGTAAACCACCATAGCTCAATTACCTCCTTTGGACCCCATGAACGGGCGAGAGCAGTACGTGCTTTATTACGACAATAAAGTAAAAGTGTCCGGACAGGTTGAAATTATAAAGAAAGGAAAAGCTTAACTTTGTACTTTCCCTGGTCTTAATTCTTTATAAGCTAACTACAAGAATATCTCTAGTTTAATATGGTACTTAGTTGCAGATGTAAAGTATGTTTGTGGGTATAATGTAGTGTATTTCTGATGAAAGCTGACTGTAATCAAATATTCATTACCTGCTAATGTTTTACTGTCTACTTCTGCTTACTACTTCCTTCATTTCCACTACCTAGAATTGGCTCATCAACATCATCAAACTCCTCTTTGTTTCTCAATACACCGCATTCTGAACCGTCGGCGTTCCTCTGAGGATTGTGAAAGTTCGATATGCTCGGAAGAGGACGTTATTGATCTTCTGTAAAATGCAATAACTCGTAATACCTACAATGAAGAGCCAAACAAACTTGTACGGGCCCCGCGAACACGCAGATGTGCCGCAACACAACGTGGCATGGACTCGACTAATGTCTGAAGTAGTGCTGGAGGGAACTGACACCATGAATCCTGTAGGGCTGTCCATAAACCCACAACAGTACGAGGTGGTGGAGATCTCTTCTGACGAGCATGTTGCAAGGCATACCAGATACGCTCAATAACGTTCATGTCTGGAGAGCCTGGTGACCAGCGGAAGTTTTTAAACTCGGAAGAGTGTTCGTGGAGCCACTCTGTAGCAATTCTGGATGTGTGGGGTGTCGCATTGTCCCGATGGAACTGCCCAAGTCCGTCGGAATGCACAATGGATATAAATGGATGCAGGTGATCAGACAGGATGCTTACGTACGTGACACATGTCAGAGTCATATCTAGACATATCAGGGGTCCCATAACACTCCTATTACACAAGACCTACACCATTACAGAGCTTCCACCAGCTTGAACAGTCCACCGCTGACATGCAGAGTCCATGGATTCATGAGGTTGTCTTCATACCTGTACAGGTCCATCTGCTCGATACAATTTGAAACGAGACTCGTCCGACCAGGCAACATGTTTCCAGTCATCAACAATCCAATTTCGATGTTGATAGTGCCAGGCGAGGCGTAAAGCTCTGTGTTGTGCAGTCATCTAGGGTACACGAATGGGCCTTCGGCTCCGAAAGCCCATATCGATGATGTTTCGTTGAATGGCTCACATGATGACACTCGTTGATGGCCCAGCATTGAAATCTGCAGCAATTTGTGAAAGGGTTGTACTTCTGTCACGTTGGCCGAATCTCTTCAGTTGTCGTTGGTCCCATTCTTGCTGGACCTTTTTCCGGCCGCAGCGATATCGGAGATTTGATGTTTTATCTGATTCCTGATATTCATGGTACACCTCGGAGATGCTGTGTCCCATCGCTCGTGTGCCGACTACAGTATCACGTTCTAACTCACTTAAATCTCGATAACCCGGCATTGTAGCAGCAGTAACCGATCTGAGAAGTGCGACAGACACTTGTTGTCTTATATGGGCGTTACTGACCACAGCACCATGTTCTACCCGTTTACATATCTCTGTATTTGAATACACATGCCTATACCAGTTTCTGTGGCGCTTCAGTGTATAAAATAATAGACTTAACACATTTATTTGTAATATAATTAAGATTTTAACACAAGATTTCTTTTTTTAGCACTCATGGTTTTATTGTTTTATACAGTTTATCCTTCCCTTCCCAACTTCTTTCTTCGCTCTTTTCTGTAACTTGATCTCAAATATTGTATCATCGTTGTTATTACAGTTCGGTCCACTGTTGGAATTTCATCTACAAATGTTTCTACAATCTCTTCTTTTTTCCTATATTTTATATTCTTGTTAGTGTAATGTCTATTACATGTTTATTACCTCATAAATAAAATTTTTTTTTTAAATTTTATATTCAGTGAATTAGTGTTTGTAAAATTATTCTTTCATATAGTGTTCATTAAAAAAAATGACGATCATTCCACTTGGGACCTGTGGAAGTTACATTAGCTTATTTGTTTCAGTTGTAAATATCTGTCATGTATTATTGTTTTTCTGACATGTTCCACATCCTGGAGGACCTTCTCACTATGGATCAGTTTGAATGAAAGTAAATCTAATCTAATCATGGGTGATTTTCGACAAACAAGGTCTTTTGCACTACTATTCAATAACATTCTCTATGTGCTCATTGGTCCACGTCTTCGCCATACTGGATGTAACTAGAACTTGGAGTCCTGTAAAAACTGCGGGACAGCTCATGGACCTTCTGTACTGGGCCTGTTGCAAAAATGCGCAGCTGTGTGCCCATTTAATGAGCCCTGATTCCGAGAATTGCAGCGGACCCCCTCTAAGACTTCCCAGTTCAGCAACACCATCAGTCTCATCCACGTACGTTTGTTGAGCACATTAGTAATGTACTTGTCAGAAATTTTTTAGTTCAGCCTGGTAGATGCTTTAGCGCTTGAAGGTAGGCAAACCACACGCCAGGAATGTTGAAAGGTTGCCTAACACTCAGGCGCTTGAGCAGCAGCCAGACTGAATTAATGTCAAAGTATCTGACAGGTACATTTGGAATGTGCTCAGCGAGGTTATATGGGTGGCACCAAGGGTGTTGCTGAATTGGGGACACTTGGCCATTTTATTCAGATTCATGTTAAAGTTGCACTCCCACTTGATCACATCACAGGGGGGTGGGGGGGTGGGCAGGAAACACGAGGGCTGAAAAAGTATAAGTACACTTAGTTGCTTCACATCCAGATTTCGTCTAATGGTTTTGAACAGTCCGTAGTGGTTCCAACCTCTAAATGAGAGCAAAAATTGTGGTCGCACTGCATTCCAAAAGGGAGCTATGACGTTCAGTGAGGATGCAGCCCCACAATACCCTCAGAGAAGGGTTGAAAAGTCCGAGGGTGTCAGCAGTGCCAAAGGTTGTTCATCACACTGCGAACTTTCGTTTTCAGCCGTGAAATGTGTGGGAATCAAGGAAAGGGGTGGTTTCACTGGCGCCCTCTATGCCCGTGAAGCCTTTTCCTGTCGATTCTGAGCGACTGCGTGTCTGAAATGTTTTCCTCGACCTTCCATACGAAAACCGCGTGATTTCAAGGCTGGGTGTCTCAGTTCTGACGTCCATCGCAGAGACGTCAAAATAAGGGATGAAATGTGGGCAAGAGGGGCTGTGACGACCTTCTCATCGTGTGACACGTGCACAGTAGCGCTGGGCATGACTGTGCTGAAATTTAGTGGCAATCTAACGTCATTAACCCACCTTACAGAACACGTGAACTTCTGAACTGTGGCCTTTTTTTCCCGAGTACCGTGTTTGAAGCATCGCCCGCCTGACGGTGACGGTGACTTTTGCACCGTTAAAGAGGATGTTTGTGGGTACTTTATATACAAATTTCAAACTTATGCATCCCAATGGGAGACAATTACTCGGTTTCGAACACCAATGCTTTAAGTCTGTTGCGCAGTGTATTTTCGACTACCAACACTGCAACCCATGCTCGTATCCCTGGGGCAGCCATCTCGGATCGCCCTGCTGCATTCTGATGTCATAAGTGATGTCCTGGATAGTCCATATGGCTATGCTGAGGTCCGCCATCTTGGATTGCCATATCTGATTTTTAACTTAGTAGCCAACTTCGATAGTTATAAGTCTATCTTGGATCTATGTTTAACACAATGAAGGGCGTACCCAGGATCTGAACTAGGGGCGGGGGGGGGGGGGGGGGGGGGCAGGTCATACTAGTCTCAGGAAACAAGGACTCGAGACAACGTACAGCACTTCTTATTAAATAAGACAGTAAACCAGTGAAAAACTGATTTTAATAAATATTTTAAATACAAGAATGCACTTGTACAATCCGAGAGAACATGCAGGCAGGTTCTGAACTCCAGTAGTGCACTACACTTGGCAACACAACCACACCCATCAAGATATTCATTCCAATCTAGACCTGTAACTCCTCTACAGATAAATTTGTCCAGTTATTTGTCGACTCACTCACAGTCTGACCAGATTGCCGTTTTTGCGCAGAAACCGCTCAGACTGCGCTGTGCTGCTCGGGGAAGTAAGGAAGGACCGCACTCTATTTATTTCAAGCCCTTTTATTTAGTCGTGGAGCATATTTGTCACAAAACACCCGCACTGATCCAACTGTGGTCATCTGACACAGGCCACAAACACGCAAACAGCTCCTAATTTCACCACACAATAGCAAACTGATCTTAAATAATGAAGTACACAATATCCGCAGACGAGCTCTGTACTCTCAAACCCTCCAAATAAAGCACACCACAGTGCACAGACATGCTCGCAAAATAGTGCAACAGACGCACCGAAACACCCTCCGCCGCCAAACCGTGTAAAAGTCTCTGCTCGGCCTCCCCCAAACATGACCTCAACACAGTCGCATTCGCGCCTAACACCGGAGAAATTGATATCACCTATGCGCCTTAGATTACGTTCCAAGGCAGGACGCGCGCGCGTGCCATCGACGGGTGAGGGGGGGTTCCAGAGCCTCCAGCCAAGTTCAGCTTCCGCGTGCTCGTGACAGCCGACCAGAAAGCGCAGTCTCCTCTGACACATGTGAAAGATGCATTGTTTTTCTCATGTATACCGCCGGCGTCTCAGGTCTGGACCTGCCTTCACGTCTATTGTCAGAATAGCCCATAGCTCGTTGACACACACGATTAACGCCGCCACGAAAACATTTACTACTCGCATGCAACCGAGATGGTGACGGAAAACCAATCACTCTGATCTGCGCTGTAGGGGCGTGTAATGATTGAGAACACTCTATTTAGTTTTTCAAACAACTTATTTATCCATACAGTATATTTCTCACACTATCACAAAACACCCACCCAGATGTGCCCTGGGCCATGTTGCACAACCCACAGACATGCACCCAATCATAATTTCAGTACACACAATAGCAAACTGCTACTAAATAATTCTTCACACTGATGTGTAGATACGCTCAGTACTCGTAAACTATCCAAATAACGCATAACAGAGACTGCAGATCTGCTCGCAAAATAACTCAGCAGATGTGCGCAGGTACCCCCTCCGCACCCTGTCCACAGGATGGTGAAGTCACGCATCCCTCTGATTTCAGAGCTCGCACAGCCCCTGCTCGGCTTCCGCAAGCGTGAGTTGGCGCGGTCGACGCGCTCGTCAGCTGTCAAAGCACACACAGACGTCCGTCCAGGACCGCGATCCGTCACAACACCGAGCCGCGACCACCGAACGCGGGTGAAAGTCAACTTTGTATCAACGTAGCATAATTCCAAAGCGCAGCCTCCATACGCTAGACATTTCATAGCAGCACATGTCTTTACCTCCTATGACACAATAGCACACTGCGCATTGCTCCGCCTCTATGCTCGGAAGCGCCGTCCTAGGTGACGTGGGCTTTAGCAGTAATTTATCGTAGATCGCTTGAGCAACGAATGATACCTAGCGACTGGAAGTAAGCGCAAGTTATTCCCGTTTTTAAGAAGGACATAGGACAGATGCTCACAATTATAGACGTCAATCTGTTATAGAATTATGGAAGATGTTTTATGGTCAAGAATTATGACATTCTTGGAGAAGAAAAATCTCCTCTATAAAAATCAACATGAGTTCTGCAAACAGAGATCCTGCGAAACTCAGTGCGCTCTGTTCCCCCACGAGATCCACAGCGCTGTAGACAATGGCGCTCAGGTTGATGCCGAGTTCCTTGACTTCAGGAAGGCATTTGACACCATCTCGAACCGCTGTTTAGTGAAAAAAAAGAGCTTACGGAATATTGGACCAGATTTGCGACTGGATTCAAGACTCCCTTGCAAACAGAACGCTACACGTCGCTCTTAACGGAACAAAATCGACAGATAAAAAGGTAATTTCCGGAGTAGCCCAAGGAAATGCGATAGAACCGTTTTTGTTTACAGTAATGATCTAGTAGAAAGCATCGGATGCTGTCTAAGGCTGTTTGCAGATGATGCGATTGTCTATTACAAAGTACCAACGCCAGAAGATAGTAACGAATTTCAGAATGACCTCCAGGGAACTAATGAATAGTGCAGACTCTGACAATTGATCCTGAACGTAAATAAACGTAACATATTGCGTATACATAGGGAAAGAAATCTACTACCATATAGCTACACTATAGGTAACAAACCACTTTAAACAATATCTGCTGTAAAATATATAGGAGTAACTATTCAGAGCGACCTTAAGTGGAATGACACATAAAAAGGTAGTGGGTAGTAGGAACAATCTGAAGGAAATGTAACTCATCCCCGAAGGAAGTCGCTTATAATGCCTTGATCGACCAACTCTTGAGAATTGTTCATCTATCTGGGATCTCTACCAGAAAGGACTAATAGAAGAGATAGAGAAAATCCAAAGAAGAGCGACACGTTTCTTCACGGGATCGTTAGTCGGCACGAGAGCGTTATGGAGGTGCTCAAAAAATTCCATTGGCAGACGTTACAAGGCAGGCGTTGTGCATAACAGAGAGATTTTCTACTGAAATTTTGAGAGAGCACTTTCTAGGAAGAGTCGGAAACTTATTACTGCCCCCCCCCCCCCACCAACATTTGTCTTGTGTGATGACCATGAGGAGAAAATTCGAGAAATTAGAGCCAATACAGAGGCTTACCGAGAAACATTCTTCCCATGCGCTACTTGCGAGTGGAACGGGGTTGGAGGGCTCAGTTAGTGGTTCAGAATGTGCCCTCCGCCACGCACCATTAGGTGGCTTGCGGAGTATGATGTAGATGTAGATTGTTGTTCGGGTCCTGTGTGCTCACCAAACAGTCCTGAAACTTTTACACATATGCTTATCATGTACATTCGTTAAAAACCCACAGTGCCATAAGTTAGAGGTCCTACAACCCATCAAACCGCTGCAATTACGAAAACCATTCACATTTACAGGGAAATCAGTCTTTGACTTCGCAAAGCACAGCTCTTATTAAAAAATACTATGCATTACTTGATGGATTGTGCCTTTTGTGTAAAACAGAAAGAACGCTGCATTGTCAACCAACATGCTGTTAAGAAGTCATTCCCGTTTTGAAGAACTGTTGTCGAGTTGGTGCACACAGCCGTAGGCTTATATCAGTAACCTCAGTTGACTGTCGAATTTTGGGGGACGTCTTATGACTTATCTGGAGACAGAATACCAACATGCATTCCATAAACAATGGTTGTGTGGAACTCAACTCGCTCTCTTCATTCCCACGACCTGGAAGGCAGTAGAAACCAGCATAAAGGTTGTACTACGTTTGATACAATTTTTGCTGTCGCCATATAAGCAAAATATGGAATATCAGACCACAATTTTGATTGGATTGACGAGTTCCTACCATAAACTGAGGTGACAAAAGTTTTCTAATATCATGTTGGATCTCCTTTTCCGAGCACAGTGCAGCAACTCGACGTGGAATGGACTCAATATATTATTAGAAGTCCGCTGCAGAATTATTGAGCCATGCTGCCTCTGTAGCACTCCATAATTGCGAAAGCATTGCTGGTGCAGATTTGATGCATGGACTGACCTCTCGATCATGTACCATAAATTTTCGATGGGATTCATTCTCGGCGATCTGGGTTGCCAAATCATTTGCTCGAATTGTCCAGAATGTTCCTCAAACCAAAAGTGAACAATTGTGGTCCAGTGACATGGTGAACTGTCATCCATAAAAATTCCATCGTTGTTTGTGATCATGAAGTCCATGGAAATGGAAATGAGCGTTTGGTGTCATTGGCCAGGAGGCCCCTTACGGGGCTACGAAGTCCATGAGTGTCTGTAAAAGATCTCCAAGTTGCCAAATATAACTATTTTCAATCAATGATAGGTTTAGTTGGACCAAAGCACACTGTCCATTAAATGTAAGTGGTGGGGCAAAGGCGATTCTGGCACTTTTTGTTTGTGTGGGTTGCATACATACAGAGGCAAACATACATTAAGAGGCAAATTGACCCCTCCCCCTAACCTTAACCTATTGTTTTGCTAATTGATTTATGACACTCTGGGGGCTGATTTATGATCCCTTAGGGATAATCTATCCTTTTGAGAAACCAACCACCCCATATCATCCCCCTCTGGGAAAAGGTATACTTCTTCAGTTATGGCTCACCTGTCCCCTCCTGAGAAATCCCTCACTCTCCCCTTCCCCATTCCCCCCCCCCCCCCTCCTAATCTGAAAAATGTTGGGAAACAGATCTAGTCTGTGCTGATCTGCTGGAGAGGAAGGATCTCTTGAAACAAAATTCAAATCAATGTCAATTGACATAATAATATACTGTTCAATTCAGTTTGCGTATTCTGTATTTAATCGATTTGTGGGAACAAAGACTTCTCCCCTACCCTCCCCAACTTGTGAATTGGCGGGAAAAATGCTGGAGAATAAGATGCTGTCCTTATTTTTGGCAGGAAATGTGTTTGACTGACAAAATGTTGAGACAGGAATTTAATAACTCTATTACCTGTAAGTTTCCTTTTCAGAGACATTTTCCACCAATCCCTCCCATTCCACTACCCCTGAGTGAATGAATCAGAGGTACTCACCTTGGTGTATGGGTCACTGTCACCAGCAAGGACAGGTTGAAAATTGGCTGGAACACAGCAGTTCTCCCTCATCCACTTGGCAGGAAAAGCTAATGGATCATCAATAAAAAAATTACATACCATTCCAAACCAAACGAAAAATTATCATACAGCCCTGGTGCATCAAACACAAACCGATCATGGTTCAATAAACGCTACCACAGGTGATGGAAAATGATTCATGTAACAGTCTACAGGTTTGCACGTAGCCGTACATACGGAACACGCGCTCACCACCCAACATATCTTGTAATGCTAACAATTTGCTTGGTCAGTAGACGTACATCCGGCCGCAGTGCGCCACAGGAGAGTAAAGACCGGTTCCCACTGGAGCGCGGCAGCGCGGCGTGCGGCAACGGCAGCGGCGAGCGTTTTCCGCTTTGACGCGGCGGCTCGCGGAATTGGCGTTCCCATCTGGAAGCGGCACACGCTAGCGGTAGCCAATGACGGACAGTCACTGAGGTACGGGGTGGGACCCACCGAAACGACCGGTGTGTTTGAATAACTATATCTTACACCTACATGAAGGAAAGACGAAGTTGGGTGAAGACATACCTATTTTTCATTTTCTGTACAATGTACTCTTTCACATATTTCATTATTCATGTTTTCTCATTTCATCATAAACAGATTTCATGACTACCGTTCATGATTGTTCACTATCTCCTAACACATGGAAACAATGTACCATAAAAGAAATTATTCAGATAGTTAAGCGAGACAAAAATTTAAAACGTGATACGGTAGCAGGAACACGAAAACAGTAAGAACACAAAGGCTAGGTGGAAGGGATGACAGTGGAAGCCACCTGATAGAATTTCCCACACAGCATAATGTAATCATCGCCAGCACCTTGCTTAAGAATCACGAAAGAATAATACATTTTTGGAACAAAGTTTTCGAAACCAGATTTTAAATTATAAGACATTGCCTGGAGCAGACGCAAACCTACAATAATTTATTGGTTACGAGCTGCGGTTTAAAATTAAAGAGACAGTAAACGGTAGCAAATTACGGAAATCGAACTTGAATAAGTCAAGACCCACAGTTTTTCGATAACCTTAAAATTACCGTAATGCAACGACTGTCAGAAAGAGAGGAAGGAATCCGCTAGAATAAGAATGGATATCTTTGAGAGAAGAAGTGGTGAATGCAGCAGAGTACGTGAACAGGAAGAAGGTACAGTAGAAATCGTTAGATAAAACGTGATATATTAAATTTGACACGAGGGAAAAATATAAAAATGTAGCAAATAAAGTAGGCCATCGGAAATAGAAATGTCTAAACATGACGTTAACAGAAAGTCCAAAATTGCAATACGATTTTGCCCTTGGAAAACATAGGGGAATGAAAATGAGAAAGAACTAAGAAAACTTTGCTCAAAGGGGAAGCAACTGTCAAGAACTCATTTGGCAAAGCCAGAACTAAGCAAATGAGAGAAGGCTAGAAAGCGGAAGGAATATGTAGAGAGGAGAGGGGGAGGGGTTGTACAAATTAACATAAGCACAATGTTAGAATCCTGTGAGATGTCTGAACACGCAAGGCAATACTGATCCTACTACTTAGCTAAGTAGACACACTGAAGAACTGCGAAACTGCGTTTATAGCATTTGCATGTTTAGAGAAAGGTTTTGACAATCTTAATTAAAACATTCTTTGAAACTCTGGAGATGTCATCGATAAAACACAGGGCCACAAGATTATTTACAACTTGTACAGAAACCAAACTGCATTTCTAAGACTTCAATGACTTGAAAGGGAAGCAGTAATTGAGAAGGCAGAAGTAGAGAGGATATAAAATGAAGACTGTGAATAGCAACAAAAGCGTTCTGAAAAAGAAAATTTGTTCACATCGAATATTCTAATGACTGGGTACTATTTTACAAAGGTATTTATGTGGAGTGCGGTATTTGTGTGGAGTGCAGCCTTGTATGTAAGTGAAACGTGGGCGATGAACAGTTCTGTCAAGGAGACAATGGACGCTTTCAAAACGTAGTGATCAATAAGAATGCTGAAGATTAGATATCAGGATCGTGTAACTAAAGAAGAGGTACAGAATTAAATAGAGGAGGAAGAGGAAATTATGGCACAACTTTGACTACAAGAGGGGTAAGTTGACAGGACATATTATGAGGCGCCAAAGAGTGAGGACAAAGGGGTTGGGTGATAGCATTCTGATAATAATCATCTGTTGAAATGCTATTCTACTATTTTATCTATTAATGGAAGCAGTGAATTTACTCTTCATTGCACTCCTCCACAAAACATTTAAACCAAAACTGAAATCAGCTGAACACCAAATCTTTCAACCACTGTCTGACAACTACTGCATTCACTTTCAACTTTCTATAACTATCACTGGCTAGCACACACACATATAGATATAAGGAGAACAGAAACAAACAAACATTAGTTTTCAGCATATAATTCTTTAGGTTGGCAACATGTACACAAACAAACCAAACAGGAAGGGACATGAGGTGAACACACTGTAGTTACGACTTCAAATCAGAGTTTTCGGTAAAATGTCTACAGCTAGTGATGGAAGAAAAAAAAAAGAACACGAAAATGTGCTTATGTTCCATAATCTAAGTTTTAGTTCAACCTCCAGCATGTGACCAGGTGAGGGGAAACGCAGATGTCCGCCAAAAACTCGATTCACTGTAAGTAATCAGTTATTCACGTAAAAAAAGATATGAACTGTTTTATAATCTGCAAGTATCACATATCAAAACAAAACTGAATCATTCTAGATTCCACCGAAGATGCCTTAAAGTAAAAGGCGAAACACATCTTGAACCAATAAAGTACACTGGATAAAGAAAAAAACGTTTGTTACTTCCAAAGGAAATAATCAATAGCTGTAGATACTTAGCAAATTACATCTTATGACATACCAGTAAATTAGTCTCGGTTTAACTTCTCATTCCACATGCTGTTAAATGCCGTTTAAAAAAATTCATCTATCCCTTCCGAAAAACTATAGTTTCTTTCATATCTCGGTAGATAAACAGATTTAGGATATTTATCATGTGACGAAATACATGACTTTTTACAAGTTATCGTTTGCAAAGAAACACTTTTTGGTTTCTTGAACCATTTACGAAATTTGCAGTTGATACAACCACATGGTTTACGACGAGCAGGACGAAGTATTGGTCGCGTCGCGAGCGACTGTGCGCGCTCACGGCACAGCCCGTCCGCCGACATATCATTCAATATCTCGAGAACGGTGATAGCTATCGTTCTGCTCTCAGCTTTAAAAACAATTTCGATATGTTGACTAAATTTCATACGCAATAATGTATTACCTAAAATGAACTGTACGCAAAGTCCACGCAATGAGTTTTTCCCTCTGGACACTCATTAAAATTTCGTTTAAAGGTTTACGTAAATGCGATACAGCAAGTAACCACGACGAATAACGAAAAGAAATTCGGTCCTTTATCGAGAGAAGATATCAGGCTGTAACATGCCCAAGAATCAAATTTTTCTACCGAATAGTTTCCTTGGAATCGGATGATAAGTATTTCATAGCTGCCGCGGCGAAAGTTCGTGTGGCAAGCAACGCCAGTCAACTGCTGTTTGTGTATAAGAAATCGGTTGGAAACTTTCCTCATGTCAGCACGTTGTAGGTGTTGCCACCGGCGCCAACCTTGTGTGAATACTCTGAAAAGCTAATCATTTGCATATCACAGCATCTTCTTCCTGTCGGTTAAATTTCGCGTCTGTAGCACGTCATCTTCGTGGTGTAGCAATTTTAATGGCCAGTAGTGTATAAAAGGTTCACTAACTTCATTCGATATAGAAGTCACCTAGGCACCAATGCTGGTGCAATGACGCAAAGCTGCGGTGTGATCTAGTGCGGAGAAAGGGATTTCGCAATGCTTCCCGGAATGGCGCAGCATGCAACCCTCCAAGCATTCCTAACGGTATACCCCATCCCTCACCGAATTTACACATCAAACTGCTGCTGCTACTGCTGCCTGTGTGGCATGATCCTATTAAATATACAGGCACTGCAGAGGGCACTTTGAAGTTTGATCACCTATACTCTAGGCGAATGATCGTATCCCACAGACTATACTGAGTCGCAAAACACCCTCCCTCTTGTCCTGTTTGGTTGTTTGAAACACTGTTTTCTAACGCGCTTTTGTACAATGCCTACATGTACTCTAATAGTAGTCACCACAGTTGATAGTGTGAACAATTTTAGCAATTTTACAGTAATACAAAATTGTTAAGGCTTTCGTGGCCACTTGTTGACAAACTGCCTATTGTCTTCTGTCTCGGGTTCTTCCGTCGACGTTCATCTAATGATTTTTCTGACGTTTCGCCAGCACGAGTGGCTGGAATTGCCAAAGCTTCACCCTCCATTGCCGGTGGTGAACTGGAGCCGAGCTCGCGGCCGCAGACTATATGTACCTGGCGCGCCAACGCCAGAGGGCTTCTCCGCGGTCATTTCCGGTGCGGTTCTCCTCTTGCTACCTGCGACGGTCGTTCGCTGCAGTACGGGAAGCCAGGATCCGTTTACCTTAAGGCTTTCCTCTTTCTTGTTGAAACTGTTCACGTGTTTTTGTATTTCTAAGCTTCTCTAAACAAGCGCGTGTGATAGTGCTTCTCTACAGCCAGAACTTCGGTGTCGGCGAATTTTATTACATGGTCGGTCTCATTCAGTGCGTGCTCTGCCACGGCCGATCTCTCCACCTGCCCCAACCTGCAATGTCGCTTATGCTCTTTGATCCTGGTGTTAATTGATCGTCCAGTCATTCCGACATAAACTTTTCCGCATGTGCATGTGTCATTATGTCGGAATGACTGGACGATCAATTAACACCAGGATCAAAGAGCATAAGTGACATTGCAGGTTGGGGCAGGTGGAGAAATCGGCCGTGGCAGAGCACGCACTGAATGAGACCGACCACGTAATAAAATTCGCCGACACCGAAGTTCTGGCTGTAGAGAAGCACTATCACGCGCGCTTGTTTAGAGAAGCTGTAGAAATACAAAAACACGCGAACAGTTTCAACAAGAAAGAGGAAAGCCTTAAGGTAAACGGATCCTGGCTTCCCGTACTGCAGCGAACGACCGTCGCAGTTAGCAAGAGGAGAACCGCACCGGAAATGACCGCGGAGAAGCCCTCTGGCGTTGGCGCGCCGGGTACATATAGTCTGCGGCCGCGAGCTCGGCTCCAGTTCACCACCGGCAATGGAGGGTGAAGCTTTGACAATGCCAGCCACTCGTGCTGGCGAAACGTCAGAAAATTCATTAGATGAACGTCAGAAAAATCATTAGATGTACGTCGGCCGAAGAACCCGAGACAGAAGCCAATAGGCAGTTTCTCAATTTTACAGTAACTTCCAACAGCGGCCAATGATGTGACAGCATGTTTTCCCAATCTCAGTATCATAGCTAAACCACCCCTTCTCCACTTTGCGAGTATCATTGTGAACATGGATAGACGACTGTGCAGTACATCCATTCACTGTTAATTCTCGAACATATAAATCATCAAAGTACACCAGACAGCGATCTATGTATTTCTATCACCTCGAGCATAGTGTTTAATTTACGATCTATCTCACCGTACATGGGAGTCACACAGCATTCTCGCTGGCTAGGGGAAAATTAGAGAGTGAAATACCCTCCTCACACTATCATTGACCAACCCACCCTGCAGCACCGTAAGCGAATTAATCTGCAACCGTCCAGAAGAAGACCGCTACACTCCACGTCTCGTGAATGAATGGAGCTTTCCGAGTCCTAACCCATCCAAATGCACGAGATTTCTCAAGAGGCGGCCATGTCGAGGAGCTTAGCACTCCTTATAGATGTATAGTAACAGATTTCAAAGTGTCGTGATGTAATAGCATATGGTTAAGATGAGCAAGAAACGACTGATTTTTATGCGCGATTGAGCTCCAGAAGGATGGAGTTCGACGCTTTTTTTACGTAAATCAACCAAGCTATCAACTCTAAATTATTGTTCTAGAGTCTAGGATCGGTACCTGGACCGTATTGGCAAGAGAAAAAATAAACACATGCACTCCAAAGGCTGCAACATTCTGCACTTAAAACGCCTGCGTTTCCAACCTATCAGTTGTATGGAATGTAGCGCTGTTAATATTACAAAGTAAGAAATATATTTCAAGAGCGTGACATACATCCTTCTTCCCGGTTCATCTACGATAAGCTATGTTATCGAACCGTAAAACGAAAAAACTACTTCGGGAAAACATTTTCTCTGCGTGATACGAGCACAATATAGCTTTTCGGAGACGTATAGTGTCCACCGCTCACATCCAATCACGGTTCAGAAATTATATGATGCCTGCATCAGGCCTTTATAAAATGATGGTTAGTAGTGGGGGACAGATCCTACAAGGAAACAGATAAACGCATAGTAGCAGTGTCTGACGTGTGAAAATTATAAGTCATTCCGTCACTAACTCTGGAAAAGCACATCTGTCAAAAATTGAGGAAGTACTTGCGTATCTTCTGGTTCAGGCCGACAATTTGTACATGGAGGCAAGTATGCAGCAACAAGAGGAAATCGAGAAAACGTCGACATCGAAACGAAGGGAATGTCCATTGAGGTACCAGTGATACACGCGAGTTGACTACTGTATTTGATGCTTTTCGGAAGACAGAGAACCATTCACATCTAAACTTACTTGCATCTGCATTAATGGATAACAGCGAGTGGACGGGGAGATCGATTGAGATGGAGCTGTAACGAGGTACGATTTAATGGCTGACTGATGCATTGTAGATAAGCAGAAGTTGCTGCAGGTCAGTTTTCCCACTGTTTAGTCCGGATGCATCAGTCGCTTGACATAGCCTGCGTTCTACTCGTATACAGCCACGTGTTCTGTATGTGGTTTAAAGCACTGTCGACTTGCGATCGTTAACGGTAAGGCCGGCGGTCATCAGAGGACTTCCATCTCATGTGTGATGAAACTTCACACATTCCTCTAAACGAACTTTGATTTATGCGATGTACTCCATCCTCCTGTCGCATCTTGGGTGTAAAATCGAACCTTCAACGTCAGAACTAAGTTAGCGATAGGTGCTTTTGAGGCGCTGCAATCCTCGTGTACACATTTGCCTGACAAATGTGCTGTTTACAGAATTAGTGACGGAATGTCTTGTAATTTTCACATGTTGGATGCTGCTGCTATGAGTTTTCTGTTTCATTGTAGGATGTATTCTCCGTTACTGACGATCATTTTACTTATGACTGATGCAGGCATCATGTAGTTCCTGAACCGTGATCAGATGTGAGCGGTGGACACTATACGTCTCTGGAAAGCGATATTGTGCTCGTATCACGCAGAGCAAATGTTTGACGGAAGTAGTTTTTTCGTTTTACGGTTCGATAACATACACTCCTGGAAATGGAAAAAAGAACACATTGACACCGGTGTGTCAGACCCACCATACTTGCTCCGGACACTGCGAGAGGGCTGTACAAGCAATGATCACACGCACGGCACAGCGGACACACCAGGAACCGCGGTGTTGGCCGTCGAATGGCGCTAGCTGCGCACCATTTGTGCACCGCCGCCGTCAGTGTCAGCCAGTTTGCCGTGGCAAACGGAGCTCCATCGCAGTCTTTAACACTGGTAGCATGCCGCGACAGCGTGGACGTGAACCGTATGTGCAGTTGACTGACTTTGAGCGAGGGCGTATAGTGGGCATGCGGGAGGCCGGGTGGACGTACCGCCGAATTGCTCAACACGTGGGGCGTGAGGTCTCCACAGTACATCGATGTTGTCGCCAGTGGTCGGCGGAAGGTGCACGTGCCCGTCGACCTGGGACCGGACCGCAGCGACGCACGGATGCACACCAAGACCGTAGGATCCTACGCAGTGCCGTAGGGGACCGCACCGCCACTTCCCAGCAAATTAGGGACACTGTTGCTCCTGGGGTATCGGCGAGGACCATTCGCAACCGTGTCCATGAAGCTGGGCTACGGTCCCGCACACCGTTAGGCCGTCTTCCGCTCACGCCCCAACATCGTGCAGCCCGCCTCCAGTGGTGTCGCGACAGGCGTGAATGGAGGGACGAATGGAGACGTGTCGTCTTCAGCGATGAGAGTCGCTTCTGCCTTGGTGCCAGTGATGGTCGTATGCGTGTTTGGCGCCGTGCAGGTGAGCGCCACAATCAGGACTGCATACGACCGAGGCACACAGGGCCAACACCCGGCATCATGGTGTGGGGAGCGATCTCCTACACTGGCCGTACACCACTGGTGATCGTCGAGGGGACACTGAATAGTGCACGGTACATCCAAACCGTCATCGAACCCATCGTTCTACCATTCCTAGACCGGCAAGGGAACTTGCTGTTCCAACAGGACAATGCACGTCCGCATGTATCCCGTGCCACCCAACGTGCTCTAGAAGGTGTAAGTCAACTACCCTGGCCAGCAAGATCTCCGGATCTGTCCCCCATTGAGCATGTTTGGGACTGGATGAAGCGTCGTCTCACGCGGTCTGCACGTCCAGCACGAACGCTGGTCCAACTGAGGCGCCAGGTGGAAATGGCATGGCAAGCCGTTCCACAGGACTACATCCAGCATCTCTACGATCGTCTCCATGGGAGAATAGCAGCCTGCATTGCTGCGAAAGGTGGATATACACGTACTAGTGCCGACATTGTGCATGCTCTGTTGCCTGTGTCTATGTGCCTGTGGTTCTGTCAGTGTGATCATGTGATGTATCTGACCCCAGGAATGTGTCAATAAAGTTTCCCCTTCCTGGGACAATGAATTCACGGTGTTCTTATTTCAATTTCCAGGAGTGTAGTTTATCGTAGAGAAACCGGGAAGAAGGATGTATGTCACGCTCTTAAAATATATTTCTCACTTTGGAATATTAACAGCGCTACATTCCATACTACTGATAGGATGGAAACGCAGGAGATCTAACATTATAGCCCGGTTTAAGTGCAGAATGTTGTAGCCTTTGAGTGCGTGTGTTTATGTTTTCTCTTACCAATACGGTCCAGGTACCGATCCTAGACTCTAGAACAATACTTTAGAGTTGATAGCTTGGTTGATTTACGTAAAAATGCGTCGAACTCCATCCTTCTGGAGCTCAGTCTCGCATAAAAGCCAGTCGCTTCTTGTTCTTCTTAACCGTATGCTATTGCATCACGACACTTTGAAAAATGTTTCTATACATCGATAAGCTTTTCGAAATGGCCGCATCTCCAGGAATCTCGAGCACTTGGACAGGTTAGGATTCGTAAAGCTCCATTCATTCACGAGACGTGGAGTGTAGCGGTCTTCTTCTGATCGGTTGCAGATTAATTCGCTAACGTTGCAGCAGGACAGGCTGGTCAATGACAGTGTGAGGAGGGTCTTTCACTCTCTAATTTTATACTAAGACAGTGAGAAAGCTCTGTGACTCCCACACGAGTAGACATAGATCGTAAATTAAACACTATGCTCGAGGTGATAAAAATATGTAGATCGTTGTCTGGTGTACGTTGATGATTTATGTGTTCGAGAATTAACAGTGAATGGATGTACTGCACAGTCATCTATCCATATTCACAATGATACTCGCAAAGTGGAGAAGGGGTGGTTTAGCTATGATACTGAAATTGAGAAAATATGCTGTTACATCATTGGCCAGTGTTCAAGTTACTGTAAAATTGCTAAAATTGTTCGCGCTATCAACTGTGATGATTATTATTAGAGTACATAGATGGTGTCTTTTCCATCCCATACGAGATCTGGTACGCCGTTGGTTACCATTTAATGATTTACTGATATCGCTTGTTTGAGTTGTGGAAAGAGTTTTGGTGGATTGACAGCACCTTCTGGGGTGGATAGCACCGAAACACTGACCGTGTACATGAGTACAATATGAGGAATCAGTCGAAAGGGAACGCAGAGCCATTAGCTATTCCGTCAGTGTGAGAGACCAGTCTAAATGCAGAGCTCGTGAATGACCTTTGAACTGTAGTTTGGAGACGCTGTAAAACTATTCCAGTTTGCTTATGTTGTAAGTGTCTTTTATTTAAAATCAGCCAATGCGTGGTATGTTATGCTATCCGCCATAAGAACATGATTTACACTGTGCAATGTCTGGTTTCCTGCGAAAGGCCATGGATCAGAACTTCTTAATGTCAGTTTAGAACCTGGCACAGGCCTCGAAGTCGCGGCAGAAATACGAAATGTTTGGCATTTTACAAAAGCGCGTTTCAAACAACCAAACAGGACCAGAGGGAGCGTCTTTTGCGGTGCGGTCCAGTGCAGAGAAGGAGTCTGTGGGATACGATCATTCGCCTAGAGTATAGGTGACCATACTTTTAACTGCCCTCTGCAGTGCCTGTATATTTAATAGGATCATGCCACACAGGCAGCAGTAGCAGCAGCAGTTTGATGTGTAAATTCGGTGAGGGACGGAGTATACCGTTAGGAGTTCTTGGAGGACTGAATGCTGCGCTATTCTGGGAAGCATTGCGAAATCTCCTTCTCTGCACTGGACCGCACCGCAGCTTTGCATCATTGTGCCAGCACTCGTACCTAGGTGACTTCTATATCGGATGAAGTTAGTGTATCTTTTATAGTTCGTAATTTTTCTCTGTTGGGTGGTAGAGAATAGGGATGTTAGCATGTTGGGCTGATTAATTTGAATGGACACTGATCTGCTTCGGACTGTAGTATCTGTATCTAGTTTGGATATGTACCACATTGCGCGCATTTCCGCCAAATGGTCAAAACATGGTCGTGTTGCACTAGCTCAGGTCGTTCTCTTTCCACACGGATTTCAGAAGGTGGTGGATATGTCTTTCTCCGACTTCTGCTCAGTTCGACATAAATTGAAACGATCACATGTGGAAAGCTGTAAAAATGGGATCACTTGCAAGATGCGTAGTGGCTGATTAAAACCTTGTTGGAATTTTACTGTAGCAGCTAGACTCGGGAAAGGTGACTCGGTTCGAGATACGGGAGTGCCAGAAATATGACTGAGTAAAAGTTGTAATCATTAAATGAATTGTCAATAGGGTCCAACGCAGGTATGTGCTTGAATGGAAACACCTGTTTCGAAATCCCAGACATCATATCTCGCGGATAGCGTAACACTAGAGATCTGAGAAGCTAGTGTACATTTTCTTATGACCTCAATCAGCACATCATCTACTACTACTGTTTGTGTGGTGTCACAGCCAGACACCACACTTGCTAGGTGGTACCCTTTAAATCGGCCGCGGTCCGTTAGTATACGTCGGACCCGCGTGTCGCCACTATCAGTGATTGCAGACCGAGCGTCGCCACACGGCAGGTCTAGAGAGACTTCCTAGCACTCGCCCCAGTCGTACAACCGACTTTGCTAGCGATGGTTCACTGACAAAGTACGCTCTCATTTGCCGAGACGATAGTTAGCATAGCCTTCAGCTACGTCATTTGCTACGACCTAGCAAGGCGCCATTACCAGTTACTATTGATGCTGTAAAACATGTACCGTCAAGAGCGACGTTCACCATTTATGGATTAAAGTTAAGTATTGCACAGCTACGTCCTTTTTTGCTAGTCTAATTTCCTTGACCTGTTCCAGACCTCAACGCCAGCCTGCGTGAGCTAAAACGCGTGCCTTTCGGCTTCCTCTCATAGCGGTGTTGGCTCTCCTGCCAACCCACAACAGTTTGTGTTCCTTCTCAATCAGTCATCGACTATAACTCGGAGGATATATTGCGGAACCTCTGATATGGTATCTAGATAGAATGCGCTACAAACACTATAGAATTATCTACCTGGGGCGGTGTGAGGGAGTCGCAAATACCGCTTACATACCATGTTCCATAGATGAATCACTTTCAAAATGCGGTAATTTTATCACGAGGTTGCATCGTGGGCTACGTGTTCGTCTGATAATACACGTTCCTGCAATCACCGTCACGGTTTTTGTCCGGAAAACACCACCTCATTCAGAAGTAATGAAATACCTCATTTGTAAAGCGGGTATAGCTTTTAAAATGGATACTTGTGTGCGCCTATAGAACTAAGACCGCTTGTGACAGTAACATACAGTAGTTGTAGCGATCTGGTTTTGTAGCATCTGGCCGATTACATCTCTCTTTCTAAGACAGTGGTAGCACTCGCAAGAAAAACCTAATAGACATGCCCACCCATTGTTGATTTTCGGTCAGTATTATTTTGCATCGTGCGGAATCATTTATTGGTCAAGTATTATACTTATTAGTAGTGGGAGGTGCATGATATGTTCGCATTTGAGCATAAGGCTTATAATGTATGTGTTTGTGTTCCGACATGTCTAAAGGAAATGACTATGTCCAGTCGTAAGGAAGGTACAGAGATTTCCATTTCCAGAGCCACAGCCTTGTGCAGG
This sequence comes from Schistocerca americana, assembly GCF_021461395.2. NCBI lineage: Eukaryota > Metazoa > Arthropoda > Insecta > Orthoptera > Acrididae > Schistocerca > Schistocerca americana. The sequence goes on from NC_060130.1 coordinate 621,472,072, forward strand.
GTGTATTTCCTATACTTCGCTCATTGTCGATTGCTGTTCAATTGAGACTGTGATGGTAACATTCAATTCTATGTATAATGATAAAATATAAATGTGACCGATTTCTTAGGATGATTGTTTCTTCCTGTGAGTGCTTGGCCTGCAGCGCCGGTGACCTGTGCGGGAATGATTTACGTTTCCCGTTAACGGCAGCAGCCGTCCGAAGGCAGAGGCCCGTTGGAGTGTATTAATGTATCTGAGTTAACTTTGTCGTCCTCTAGACGAGCGAATAGAGAACTAACACTTAGTATATGTTGGGCAGCTTTCGTGATCAAGTGGAAATTTGAGAAGATTGTGTATGGAGGTGCGTTTGCGCTGGTCCATTATTCTCTCCCATGAAAATTGTTCGGTTGACTGCTTCTGCACATTTCGCGTCTTTATTAATTCAGAGAAAATCGATTGTGGAGTGTGCATCTAGCATGTCGAAGACACGTTTACCATTTCTCTAGACGTGAAAAACACCTTAGTTGACCTTGTAAACTATAGGGATGATTTCGAATCTGTTACATCATCGAGATCGGTATTTGTGGGTGGAAATATCATTTTTCGTCTGTCTGTTTCTAGTTACTCAGCAGTCTAGAGCACACTCTACCTAGCTTAAGTTTCGGGTTCGTATAGAAATAATTCCCAGTATATATCTTCGGAATTATATTGCGTGAGCGATCGGTAAGATGCTGCCTAGTGCTTGATATCGGAAATTACCGCGAAAATGGTATAATGTTATGGCGAATTATGCGAAAATTCGTGTGTTCTTGTAATCCCCGAGTCTGGAGATGTGTGTAGGAATGCGAGCAAACAAGGAAACAGGTTTGGAGCAGAAACATTAACGTGTTCGTTCCGAGGGCAGGTTTGTATAGAAATAATTCCTAGTCTATATCTTCGGAATTATGTTGCGTGAGCGATCGGTAGGATGCTGCCTAGTGCTTGATATCGAAAAGTACCGCGAAAATGGTATAATATTATGGAGAACCATGCGAAAATACGTGTGTTCTTGTAATCCCTGAGTCTGGAGATGGGTGTAGAAAAGCGAGCCAGCAAGGAAGCATTTTCGGACCAGAAACAGTAACGTGTTTGTGCTGAGGGGAAACGAGCCCGAATTTGTAGAACAGCTCTGAGAGCGACTTAGGTCTGCTGAGGGTGATCTGGTCACACGTTGGGGGATGGACGACTTGTGATCGCCGGCTGCGGGATAATATCTCGTGCTGTGAGGAATATATACGGTACTGTCAGTCTTCGCGGTATAGGTACGAATTATGTTAAAGGGCTGATTTTGTTTAGCGCAGGATACGAATTGTATGTTTACTATATCGACAACGGTACACTGTGATATATTGCTGCCAGCTGCGGTGGCCGTGCGGTTCTAGGCGCTGCAGTCCAGAACCGCGGGACTGCTACGGTCGCAGGTTCGAATCCTGCCTCGGGCATGGGTGTGTGTGATGTCCTTAGGTTAGTTAGGTTTAAGTAGTTCTAAGTTCTAGGGGACTGATGACCTAAGATGTTAAGTCCCATAGTGCTCAGCGCCATTTGAACCATTTTTTTTTAATATTTTGCTAAGTTGGAGATCGGTTTCGCGCTCTAATATTCAGGCTCCAGTCCTCAGTGGGAGAGTAGTGTAAATGAGTAGCAGTGTTTCCGTATTTGACGTTATGTAGTGTATGCGGTGATGTATTGATGGGTCGCAGGTCAGTTTCATGTTCTAATTTTGAAGCTCCAGTCCACAGTGGCAGAGGCTCCTGTCCTCGGTGGGAGAGCAGTATAAATGAGTAAGAGTCTTTCCATATTTGACGATATGTATGGTAGTTTGTAAGATTTAATTGCCAGTGCAATATGGCGATCTGTGTAAAATAACCGCTGAAAGTCTAGTCTGCAGAAGGAAAACAGGCAGACGGTGCTTCGATACTGGAGGCACTGGTAATATGGTGGGTAGATTCGATAACAGCCAATCATGATCTTCGATTTATTCACATCCTTTGTGCTGGGATATAGTACACTCTACATAGCGGTGGGAACGTTTTTGTGTGTTGGAAGCAGGAAGGGTAACACGTGATGGACTGGGTACCACGTTAGGTCTGCGAGGGAGACTGCATTCGACGTTATTCTGCATTATTTGCGTAAACAGGTTCTGTTAGGGGAAGAATTTTCGTGCATACAAGCTGAGCCATCAAGAAAGCGAGCGTTAACTATTTCTCGGACACTATACAAATTCCGTGAGGTCGACTCGGTTCTTATTTCTTACATAGTTACGTGGCATCTGTATAAGATTAAGAAGCTAGTTGGATGCACTTGCGAAGGTTTGTAACTACGCCCATGCACTTCGCGGCATTGTGTCACTCATGCTGGGCAGTTAAGCAGGGTTAGACATGTGTCTCATGATGCGCTAGTAACAATGCGCCCTGTGCTACTCTGGGAAGCATTGGGCATCTCTCTCGGTGCTGGACCATAACACAGCTATGTGGTATCGCAAATGGGAGCAGTGTGAGCGCGCCTTGGAGTTCTGTGATGACAGTATAGTACTCGAAGAATTGTAACTGTAAACCGAACTTTCACTTGCAGCTGTGTGAAAGCGATGGCTCCTGCTGGCTTGCATCCGGCGGTGGCTCGCGGTGATGGCCTGCGGCGGTGGCAGCAGCTGCTGTGGGAGCAGCAGTGTCGTGTGTCGAGTGGCGGGATGTGTTTTTTTATTATCAATCTTATGTTTAAACTATATTCTGTCGATTTCACCAACCTATAGGATGCTGCGAATTAAAAAATGACTACTTCATAAATGTGAAGAATACCGATTTAATTAATTTGCATAAATTTTTATATGAATGTGGTTTTAGCGGTTCAGTAGTTAATGGGAGAGCATGTGAGAGTGGGTGACATGGAGCAGAAGAGCACTTAACAGAACGATAGGTTAAGTGCCGAAAAAGACCCAAACATTAGAGTACTAGAGTACAGTGCCGAACATTAGGCTATGCATCATGTTTGCTCCATGTAATTACTTCTTACAAGACCTACGTGTTTCCAGACAGCAGGGAATGATAAGCAAGAGAAATCCAACCCCCACAAACAGATTTTTTTGTAAATAATCAATATGCCATTGAATTTCCTCTTATCAGATCCTTCCTCTCCACCAGTTTCCATATATTCCATACAATGCTTTGAATCCCCTAAATTGCTTAAATAAACAACATTACACACAGTGTCTAAATTGTTTAAACAATATTCCATACACTACTCTCGAAGACCCTCCAAATGATTGATCAACTGAGGCATTTTCCGCCAATTCCTAGGAAGAGGTGGCAGTTGGATGACTTAGGTTAGTGGAGGTGCCCTTTTTCCCCCGCCATTTTCTTAGGTTAGTAGAGGTTGCATTGTTCTGATTGAATTTGAACTTCCTGCCAGGAAGGCGTGGCACTTTCCCATCAGAGAGGTTAATGAATTGATCAATTTAAAAAAGTAGTCAATGTAACCTAAATTATCTTCCCACCATTTTCTTAGGTTAGTAGAGCTTGCATAGTCCTGATGGAAATTGAAATTCCAACCAGGGTGGTCGAGGCAGGGGGGCGTGGCACTTTCCCACCAGAGAGGTTAGCTAATTGATCAATTTAATTAAGTAGTCAATAAAATTGATAAGAGTGACAGGGGGGCCTATTCCAATAACTCAGACCTGAAAGTGTACCTGTAGCACTGAGGGGTGAGGGGGTTGGGGGAGGGGAGGTAGTGGGGAGGACAATAGGTTAAGTGCCTGTCAATCAAAAGGAAATGGGGTGACATGGAAAAGCACTTAACAGAACAATGGGTTAAGTATCTGTCAATCAAAAGGAAATGGGGGTGACATGAAAAAGCACTTAACAGAACAATAATTTAAGTACCTGTCAATCAAAGGACAACAATAGGTTAAGTACCTGCCAATCAAACGAAAACAATAGGTTTGCCCCTGACTGCATACCTGCCCCTGATGTAGGGAACCTGCACTAACAAATTTGCTACAATCTGTCTTGCTCCACCACTCCCAAATCCCGAGTTTTAACCGTCTGCCACTGTGGTTACTGCAGAGGCCCAGCGTTATTTTAGATGGAAACAAATACATATTGGCAATGTTAGATCATTTCTATAGATACCTTGTCATTATACCAATACCTGATGAGAGTGCTGAGACTATAGCTAAAGTTTTTGTAAAATAATTGATTCTTAAGTTTGGATCACAATTAAGTATAATAAGTGATCAAGGAACGAACTTTATGAGTGAATTACTTAAACAGACTTTTAAGCTCATGCAGATAACTCAGTTAAGGACTACAGGACTACACCAGCACACCCTGATGGAACTGGAAGAGTCGAGCGAGTCCACAGAACGATTATTAAAATGGTTAGCCATTATATTGGCAACAAAGACGACAGTTGCGATGTCTGTCTACCGTACTTGGTAAATTGTTCCAATGCCGAAATGCGCAGCTCAGCTGGGCTAAGTCCATATGAGATCGTCTATGGAAGAAGAATGAATTCATCCTTGGACTTTGCACGATCGACTGCCGGAATCAGCAATGAACACACAAGGGATCTAGCACACAAACTAAAGGAAGCATGGAGGGGAGTAAACAGAGAAATCATCAATCCTTCTTCAGCAAGCAAGACAACACGACTGCCAAGCAGCAGTGGCACAGTATCGAGTTGGAGATCTTGTGTATCTGCGCAACGTGGTGATAAAGACGAGTCAACTCAAAAAGTTTAAGAGTTGGAAAGGACCATATCCAGTATTGGAGGTGTTGTCGTCAGTCACTCTTAAACTCCAACTGCGCTTTCGTTCATGTCAATCATGTAAAGCCATTTCTGGGTAGATTTCCCGTAGAATCGCAAGACGACGAGGACAGTCCAAGAGGTAGACCTGCTGTTCTGAAACCCAGGAAACGAGAATCGTGAGGTTGCAGTCCAGACTTCGAGGCTGAGGCATCTTCATGTTCCGAGCGATCCTGTTCAAGACATCCTACAATCTGCGTAAACGTGTGTAGTGTGTGAGAGTGCAATGCGTGTGTTTATTTCATCCATGTGCTTATGTGAATGTGTTGTGAAAATGTAGTATTGAAACTATTACACGGGTGCACAAGTGAAGCTAAACATTTTATTCCACAGGTTACCACAAGCAATTCATTTATTTTATTTTCATTGTTAACTCTAGTATTTAGAACTAGTTAACCACATTCATTTTTATTCTAATGTTTGCTATGACAGCATATTCTACTAATGTTTTAGTAATAGTACCACAGAGTGCAGGTGTTTTGTTTGAACCACGATCAGACATGGTAGTTTCAACAAGTAATGCAAAACTTGTACTCAAGTACAATCTGATTGTAATCTAGCGACAGTTCAATTATGTAAAGAAGCAAATTGATCTAATTCGTTGTGTTAAGGGTAATGATACAATTTCAGAAATGGGTACATCTTGGTATAATAACTGGATCACAGCCAAAATGTAGGTAGAGTCTACATTTGCTAATTATGAACAAGAGATTTACTGTTTCTAAAGATTTTGCCACACATAACTCTAATTAGGCGTAAACATGCCTAGTTTGATTTTGGAGGTAGTAGCTTTCTTTCTGTATCTGGTACTTTAACTAGTCGAGATCTAGTGGAGGTTAAATGCAAAATATTTGCTCTTGAATAACAGTCCAGTTCAAATTCAACTAACCTCCCTAATGAAATTATCTTATTAAAGAATATGCAAAGAACCATTACTAACCACACAGTTTTCATTGAACAGATTGTAAAGCAATTTATCTCACATTTCCACCTCATTCATAATAAAACGAACGCAAATAGCCAGGAACTATACCAAATATTAAATGCTGTGAGTGCACACGTAGCTTTAAGCACTGTTTTGTTAAGGATTACTGACAGATTATCAAATGCTAGAATTGATGCTCTTAACTTAAGAACAGCCTTAGAAAGTAGTTCAAATGATTGTTTGAGCAGTGTACTACTCCACCCAGGACAATTTTTACAGATCCTACTATCAATTGAACGAAAGCTAGATGCAACATATACTATGATTTACCCTGTTAACTCTTATAATTTATGTGCTTACTACAAGTTAACCATCACACACTCTTTAATGATTGAAGACGAATTAACTGTTATTGTTTCTATACCCATTGCTAGATCAACAGCATAGTTTTGAAATGTATAAGATTTATATTTACCCTGTGAAATGGAGACAGGCAGGTATTCATATAAAGTACATACTAAATGATTATCTACTGATCAGCAAGTGTCGAAGATATTTTGTGTCCCTAAATGAAAACGATTTGCACATGTGTAAACATAGTCATACGTTAATTTGCCCTGAATCGGCAGTATTCCTAGATAGTAGAGTGTACAGCTGTGAGAAAGAATTGTTTATGAATCATCCCCCAAGAGATGATTGCCCCAGAATTTTAATACATCTTTATCATCCACTTCTTAAACGATGTTCTGAAGATATAATTTTCTCGTTTAACTCCACTTTTGATGTCACATTTACGTGTAAAAATTACGACACACCTGAGCTACCCTTTACACTCAAATTGAATGATAGTGGATTAATCTTGAGTGCCATACATTGTGATTTATCATGTGAACTATTTGATATGCCTAGTGTATTGCCAACTAGATTTCATTCAACTGTACATCTGCCATTAACGAGAATGTTATCTGTATATTACAATGATTCATGCATATTAACATATGGAAAGCATTCCTTATCAAATTTTTCTGAAGACAATGATTTAATTATGGAGATCCATGAAAATGTAATTTCTTCCAATAATGAGTTAAACTTCATTGAAGCAGCAAATAGAATTAAGTCCTTCGATTCATCCAGTAATGTTAATGCATACTTGATTGTCAGTATTGTGTTTTTATTGCTTTTATTAATTTGTCTTTTGCCAACAACTTTTGTCATGTATGAAATTTTCATCCTCAAAGCTCGCTTCTCTGTACCAAACGTTACTGTGTCTGCAAACGAAATACATGTTGCAATGCCTTCTGATGCCACGAATGGCGAAACAAATTCATAACGCCCTGTAGGTCGTTCTGAGCCACCTATGGTGATGTAAGAGTCTATGGGTTATTCACATAGCCGTACAGTACATAACACGCGTTCGCCAGCCGACATATCTTGGAATGCTGACAGTTTGCTTGGTCAGTATGCCGCTGACAGTTTGCTTGGTCAGCATGCCACAGTGCGCCGCAGGGTATAAGCCACTGGCCGCCGTCCTCAGCGCGCTGTGTAACTAGCGCGGCCTCAGGTGCTAACTAATATGTCTCTTTTCTTAGCTCACCATGGAGCCCCTCGATACGACCGTAAGATGTCAGACACAGTGATGATGGGTGCGCGTAGTGTGCGTGTTTTATAATCATTCTTTTGTTAATAAACTGTTTAGATTTACTTCTCGGTGTTTGCGTATTCTGTACCTCAGGGACCCACTGTTTACGTATCATAACAAATATTTTGTGTAATTATCATCCGGGGGTAACAACACAAACAACCTCCTTATATTCACTACTTTAATCACTCATCGAAATTGTTGTGAAAAAAAAATCACCACTAACAAACAGTGGACCATAATGCAACATAAAAATCATGTTTCAATAAACACAACCACATGTGATGAAAAATGTTTTGCTGTTTTAATCACACATCCAAATTGTCGCGAAAAAAACCACCACTCATAAACAATGGACCGTTATCACACACATGAGAATAACACATGCATTTTTCAAACCAAGTAATTAAATTTTGATGTCGCATGGTGTAGCTGCACAGTATGAGGCATCTTATCACAGTTCGCGTGGCTCTCCCCGTCGGAGGTTCGAGTCCTCCCTCAGGCATGGGTGTTTGTGTTGTCCATAGCATAAGTTAGTTTAAGTTAGATTAAGTAGTGCATAAGCCTAGGGACTGATGACCTCAGCAGTTTGGTCCCATAGTCCTTACCACAGATTTCCAAAATTTCCAATTAAATTTTGGTAAAGAACGCACTCGCCGTAGCACTCAGTATATCTGAGGTTTTGTATGCATCGATGTTTGAGAACAGAAGCACCTTCATCCGTGCGCTGCTATACTCACCACCATCATAACATTTCCACCCTACACTAAACATATCTAGCAAAAACAACCTTTCAATAGAACAGACTCACAATCGCGAAATGAGCACTGTCCACCCACTGCAGGAGTGACGCAACTGCTCCAGCCAGGAGGGGACCACACATTCTTGGCCATGAAGGCTGTTGCATGCACGTCTCCAAAAATACCAAATATTCAGAGGCCAGAGGGACTGTCACAATGACTGGCAAGCAGTCAACTGATCAATTTGTGAGGAATATTCGTCCAGTGCAGACACTCGAAATATTGAATCTTCTCCCGCAATACACACATCCACTTCTGTCGCCGCTCAGTGTGCATACTGGTTACTTTGCTGTTCGCCACCCTGTGGACCCCTCCACAGGAATTGTTCCCAAGGCTACGGGCAACAACCGACAGGTCAGACCATGCTTTGTAACTAACCGGCCATTACAGGCTAAGCCACAGCATCCGGCTGGCCAAGCTCCCGTAACCGTCCCTGATCCTGGCAGTAGCACACTGCATGACACGCATGGGTGGCTTGGATGTATAGTTCTAACTGCAGTTCCATTCCAGACATAGACTCCCCAGTTTATAAAATCCACTGTACCCAATCCGAGACAGGGTTGTTGCTTTGTCCATACACCTCGCATTTCTCACATGAAATGTAGATTTCTCCCTTTTATACAAGTTATTATATCTGAGCATACATGCTATTTTAAATCACTAAAGTATTGTTACTTCTTGTGAAAATTCTATACAACGGCATGGCATAGGCTTTATTTCCTCTAAATATTGTTCCATCAGGTAGAAAAATCTGTTCTTATCAGTTTAACATCTGTTGCGCCCTGTATCTTAGAACTGGAATATTAAACTCGTTTTTGGTTCAAATGGCTCTGAGCACTATGGGACTTAACATCTTAGGTCATCAGTCCCCTAGAACTTAGAACTACTTAAACCTAACTAACCTAAGGACATCACACACAGCCATGCCCGAGGCAGGATTCGAACCTGCGACCGTAGCAGTCCCGCGGTTCCGGACTGCAGCGCCTAGAACCGCACGGCCACCGCGGCCGGCAAACTCGTTTTTGGCTCACGGTGGGGTCTAAGAGCATGTTCTACCTCTCTCACAGAATGCCTCCTCACTTTCAACCTGTCTTAAAGTAGCCAAACGTCACTGATATCAAATTGATTCACTAATTATTTAAATTGATTATGAGAGTCTCTCGATTATATTCGCCAAGTAACCTTTGCAGAAGATTCTGTGACGTCACTGGGGGCTTCCACAGACTAGTTAGTCACTTCCTTTGACACCAAAATGAGTGGTAACCGTCGTTAAATGGCTGAAGATATGCAGTGCTAATCACGTTCTGTCTGTTGGTCACCATGTTAAGCTGGTGGAAGTAAGTCACTTAGAATGCCAGTATACTCCTCCTGGCCTAAATATGCTGAGACTTGTCGATCGATGGGGGTAGTAGGATGTTTCACTCACTTCTCAACCCCCGTGACACTTCTGCTCCTGCCCCAATCTCTGCCATTGGCCCACATGTGAAAAGCAGCCACCACTGCCACCGCCAAACATGTATGAACCTGCAGACATGAGTTTCCCTCAGAGTACAGCTCTGTAGAAGCAATCCTATAGTGTCCCCCCCCCCCCCAAATAGGTGGGCGGATGCTTCAAGAACTCAAATGGGAATCTCTGGAGGTGTGCAATGCTCGTTTTGAGGAACACTATTGAAAACTGCCATTTACTGCTGACTGCAGAAGCTTTCTACTGCCATCAACATACATTTCACATAAGAACCACAAAGACGCGATATGAGAAATTGGGGCTCATATGGAGTCATATAGACAGCCCTTTTCTCCCTTGCTCTGTTTGCGAGTGGAATAGGAAACGAAATGACTATTGGTGGTTCAAATGGTTCAAATGGCTCTAAGCACTATGGGACTTAATATCTGAGGTCATGAGTCCCCTAGACTTAGAATACATAAACCTAACTAATCTAAGGACATCACACACATCTATGCCCGAGGCAGGATTCGAACCTGCAACCGTAGGAGTAGCGCGGTTCCAGACTGAAGCGCCTAGAACCGCTCGGTCACAGCGGCAGGCACTATTAGCTGTACAGGATATCGTCCGCCATAAACTGTACAATGGCTTGCAAGGTATGCATGTAAATTTAGTCTACCTATTAAGTTGTCAGTTCTTCTGTTTGTAGGCACACAAAACTCGCAGAACAATGTTGTCTCCTATTCATCGAGAACACAAGAGACGGATCTTCTGCTGCGGATTGTCTCTCTGTAAATACCTTCATATTAGTCTGCAATTTTCTCATGGCAGTCACTTTGAAAGATGTCTGTGAGATTTTATAATATGATTGTCCACAATATTTAGAAGAAACGGTATAGATCTCATCTCTCAACTCCCCTCTCATCAGAGTATCACTTACCTACCGTATTCTCATGAATCCTCCTGAATTTACCTGATTTCGACGAGTAACATACGTCCCCTGCTAAGTCACAGACACCTGATAAAGTATTGGGACAACATGTTTATCATTCCAAAGTACCATTATCCAAGATGGCGGCGATGACGTCAATCAATATGGCGGATTTTGGTGGGAAGTTTGAATTTTGGAGTGAAAGTGCTACGCCCCCATCCCCAGAAAAATGGCGCGAAGTTTAAATTCCAAAATGATAATGCACTACACTGCGCTTATCTACAGTAAGAAAAATGGTTCAAATGGCTCTGAGCACTATGGGACTTAACATCTGTGGTCACCAGTCCCCTAGAACTTAGAACTACTTAAACCTAACTAACCTAAGGACATCACACACATTCATGCCCGAGGCAGGATTCGAACCTGCGACCGTAGCAGTCACGCGGCTCCGGACTGAGCGCCTAGAACCGCGAGACTATAGTAAGAAAAGAAAATGGCAATAAAGAAAGGACACTTGTATTAACCCGACCTCCTCCTAGGGATTTGTTGGAAAAAGGACTTGTCTTTATCATTTAACGTTAGAACACATAGGAGGCTACCGAAAGCCCCACCAAGTGACGTGGCCATCAGCTGCCAAACCACACACAGCTGCCCATAGGCAAGACGCGGATACATCCCTTTTCATACTTGACACTAGAGAAATTCCAATCCAAATACGTGTTCACCTAGATGCCAATGATGACACGATCGGACAGGAGCAAAGACTCACATACAGAGCGCAGATGCTCCAAGTTTTGCCGCTCCCGCATGCGGTTGACACGACCGACACAGGTGAAAGTTGCGTCTAAACAGTTTCCCTTATATCGACGTCATACTCGAGACACCTCAAGCCAGCATTGTCTTTACCGCGGATGGCAGAACAGCACAGGCTGCTTCCATCTAACGGAACATACACGACACGTTCAGCTGTGCGTACCCACCCCAGCATGGCTCACGCCGCGTCTCCCGGCGAAACGTCTGCATGGCAGTTCGCCAACTAACAACGTCCCCAATGATATTCTTACGTCACATGGCTTTGTAAAAACATAATAGCCAAGTCGACCTCTCAGGAATTGTATAGTGTCCCAGAAATAGTTGACACTAGCTTTCTAGATGTCTCAGCTTGTATGAATATAAATTCCTACTCTAACAGAACCAGTTTACGAAAAGAACATCGAATACACTCAACCCAGTGCTCCTAACGTCTTACCCTTCCAGATTTCAACATATGCAAACGTTCCCTCCACTATGTAGAGACCCCTATATCCCAGCACAAACGATGTCAATGACTCGAGCATTCTGATTGGCTCTTTTCGAATTTACACGCCGAATTACTTACGCCGCCGGTATCGAAGCACCATCCACCTATTCTTTCTGGGAATTTCAGCGGTTATTTTACACAGATCGCTAAATTGCATTGACAGTTAAACGCACAAAATTGTCTCCACATTATCAAATACATACCAGACTCACAAGAATATTGCAAGCCAAGAGCATATTTACCACTGTAACCGCAATTAAATATTAAGATTGCTGCTACAGTCTGACACCAATCAATTTACACGTAATCTCTCCTCTTGACGACTGTGCTTCAGTATCTATAGCGCATATAATTTTCCACTTAAAAACACTCTCTCATACCCTCATCGTTATCAATCTGCTCAATTTATACGTCCCTGACGATAGGACACACAGTCATCCTCTCTAGTCATGCCATAACATAAACCATACTAACTTTAAAGTGCAATATATACTCATTTTGCACAATGTAAGCCACAATAACTTTACAATACAATATATACACATTTTAGACAAACAGTGCAGTTATCTTTTATATCTGTACAGCACCCAAAAAAATTATCGTACGCCTACACTCACACCAGCTATATGTTACGATGCTCCCTAGTCCTAGGGAAGCACCATCAGCCTTTTATTTCTTTCTACAGACGTGACATTCAGCAGTAATAAACTACTTTACACTGATACCACTTCGCACCGACAACTAAACCTCACAAAGTGCCATACATATTGTCAAATAGGTCAAGACACCTACTCATTTAGACTCTCCTCCCACTGTGGCCAGGGGCTTGAATATTAGTGCATGAAACCAGTCTCCAACTCAACAATATATCAACGCGTACGGTGTCGATGTAGTAAACATAGAGTTCCTATCCTACACCATACAAAATCACCGCTTTTACATCAGAACGCTCTCAGTGAATCGATGTCACTCTCAGAACTGATGTACAAAAACACACTCCTTTCCCCCTCGGTACAAACGCGCTACTGTTTCTGGTCCGGACCTGCCTGCTTGCTTACATTTCTACAGACATCTCCAGACTCTGGGATTACAAGAACACACCTACTTTCGCCATAATATTATATCATTTTCGCCGTACTTCTCGATATCAAGCACACGGCAGTAGCCTACCGATCGATAGCGCAACATAATTCCGAATATATACACTGGAAATTATTTCTCTACAAATCCGAAACTTAAGCTACATGACGTGTGCTCTAGACCACTGAGTAACTAGAAACAAACACATGAAAAATCATATTTCCACCCGCGAATATCGATCTCACTGATATAACAGATTCCAAATCATCCCTGTAATTTACAAGCCAACTAAGGTCTTTCCCATGTCTAGAGAACAGGCAACCATCTCTTCCACATGCCAGATGCAAACACCACAATCGATCTTCTCTCAACTAAATAAAGGCGCGAAATGTGCAGAAGGAGTGAGCGGAACAATTTACATAGGAGCGAATACGGTCCAGCACAAACGCACCTCCATACACAATCCTCTCAAATTTCCACTTGATCACGAAAGCCGCCCATCTTACGATTGCGGTCTCAATTGAACATCATTCAACAATGAGCCAAGTATTGGAAATACAAAATGCTGTCGGCAGTCGCTCTCGAAATACACTCCTGGAAATGGAAAAAAGAACACATTGACACCGGTGTGTCAGACCCACCATACTTGCTCCGGACACTGCGAGAGGGCTGTACAAGCAATGATCACACGCACGGCACAGCAGGAACCGCGGTGTTGGCCGTCGAAAGGCGCTAGCTGCGCAGCATTTGTGCACCGCCGTCGTCAGTGTCAGCCAGTGTGCCGTGGCATACGGAGCTCCATCGCAGTCTTTAACACTGGTAGCATGCCGCGACAGCGTGGACGTGAACCGTATGTGCAGCTGACGGACTTTGAGCGAGGGCGTATAGTGGGCATGCGGGAGGCCGGGTGGACGTACCGCCGAATTGCTCAACACGTGGGGCGTGAGGTCTCCACAGTACATCGATGTTGTCGCCAGTGGTCGGCGGAAGGTGCACGTGCCCGTCGACCTGGGACCGGACCGCAGCGACGCACGGATGCACGCCAAGACCGTAGGATCCTACGCAGTGCCGTAGGGGGCCGCACCGCCACTTCCCAGCAAATTAGGGACACTGTTGCTCCTGGGGTATCGGCGAGGACCATTCGCAACCGTGTCCATGAAGCTGGGCTACGGTCCCGCACACCGTTAGGCCGTCTTCCGCTCACGCCCCAACATCGTGCAGCCCGCCTCCAGTGGTGTCGCGACAGGCGTGAATGGAGGGACGAATGGAGACGTGTCGTCTTCAGCGATGAGAGTCGCTTCTGCCTTGGTGCCAATGATGGTCGTATTCCTAGACCGGCAAGGGAACTTGCTGTTCCAACAGGACAATGCACGTCCGCATGTATCCCGTGCCACCCAACGTGCTCTAGAAGGTGTAAGTCAACTACCCTGGCCAGCAAGATCTCCGGATCTGTCCCCCATTGAGCATGTTTGGGACTGGATGAAGCGTCGTCTCACGCGGTCTGCACGTCCAGCACGAACGCTGGTCCAACTGAGGCGCCAGGCGGAAATGGCATGGCAAGCCGTTCCACAGGACTACATCCAGCATCTCTACGATCGTCTCCATGGGAGAATAGCAGCCTGCATTGCTGCGAAAGTTGGATATACACTGTACTAGTGCCGACATTGTGCATGCTCTGTTGCCTGTGTCTATGTGCCTGTGGTTCTGTCAGTCTGATCATGTGATGTATCTGACCCCAGGAATGTGTCAATAAAGTTTCCCCTTTCTGGGACAATGAATTCACGGTGTTCTTATTTCAATTTCCAGGAGTGTATGTGGATGGTGCTTGGATACCGGCGGCATAAGTAATTCGACGTGTAAATTCGATAAGAGCCAATCAGAATACTCGATTCATTGACATCGTTTGTGTTGGGATATAGGTGTCTCTACATAGTGGACGGAACGTTTGCGCCGGCCGCGGTGGCCAAGCGGTTCTAGACGCTTCAGTCCGGAACCGCGTGACTGCTACGGTCGCAGGTTCGAATCCTGCCTCGGGCATGGATGTGTGTGATGTCCTTAGGTTAGTTAGGTTTAAGTAGTTCTAAGTTCTAGGGGACTGATGACCTCAGATGTTAAGTATCATAGTGCTCAGGGCCATTTGAACCATTTTTGGAACGTTTGCGTATGTTGAAATCTGGAGGGGTAAGACGTTAGGAGCGCTGGGATGAGTGCATTCGGTGTTCTTTTCGTAAACTGGTTCTGTTAGAGTAGGAATTTCCATGCATACAAGCTGTGACATCTAGAAAGCTAGTGTCAACTATTTCTGGGACACTATACAATTCCTGAGACGTCGACTTGGCTATTATTTTTTTGCATAGCCATGTGACGTAAGAATATCATTGGGAACGTTGTTAGATGGCGAACCGCCACGCAGACGTTTCGCCGGGAGACGCAGCGTGAGCCATGCTGGGGTGGGTACGCACAGCTGAACACGTCACGTATGTTCCGTTACATGGAAGCAGCCTGTGCTATTCTGCCATCCGCGGTAAAGACAATGCTGGCTTGAGGTGTCTCGAGTATGGGGGCTGTGCCTTGGGGTTCTGTGACGTCGATATAAGGCAAACTGTATAGACGCAACTATCACCTGTGTCGGCCGCGTCAACCTCATGCGCGCGAGGCTAAACTTTGAGCGTCTGCGTTCTGTATGTGAGTCTTTGCTCCCGTCCGATCGTGTCATCATCGGCGTCTAGGTGAACACGTATTTAGATAGGATTTTCTCCAGTGTTAAGTGTAGTAATCATAGGAATACGATAAATGAGATTAGGACATGTAGAGGGGGTATTTATAGATAGGCATTAGATATCAGCGAATCCTAGGTATTATGCTTCTGAATTTCCTTGTGCAATCCACAGACCCTCTGCATGGTTTTGAATTCTCTCCTGAACGTTAGTGTCCTATTTTTCTCCTTGTGATAGCTCTCTACCTAGTCAGTGAGTGGTGGAGGACTAGACAGGCTTTGACTAATGGAACAGTTTTGTTGGAATGTGATGGGATTTTGAGAGAATTAGCAAGTATTGTGACAACCTGTGTATCATTCCAAAGTACTGTTATCCAAGTTGGCGGTGATGACGTCATCCAAGATGGCGGCGATGACGTCATCCAATATGGCGGCCATGACGTCAATCAAGATGGCGTATTTTGGCGGCAATTTTGAATTTTGGTGGGAAAGTGCCACACTCCCCTCCCCCAGAAAAATGACACAAAGTTCAAATTCCAACATGATAATGGACCACAATATGCTTATCTCTACTAAGCAAAGAAAATGGCACTAAAGAAAGGACACTTATACTAACCTGACCTCCTCCTAAGGATCCATTGGAAGGAAGGACTTGTCTTTATTATTTAACCAACTTCGAGCAGGTGTGTTCACCACTGGGTCTGCACTCCAACTGGCTTAGTTTATATCACTGCCACCAGAGCGCGCTCTCCTGACGCCAGATCATGACGCAAGTACCGTTATTCAAGACGGTGGCACCCAGTGTGTTCACCACGAGCTCCAGAGACCAACTGACTTAGTTCATATAATGGCCACCAGAGGGTGCTACTGTGATGTCGAGTAATGACACAAGATCGTCTGCTCTCTCTCGCGCGCTCGGTTATCATTGGACAGCTGTAGTGCAAATACTGCCAGTGTCGTCGTAACTGCCATTTTCTTCACATCTACTGTGCAGCGAGCTATGTAAATTTAAGTATTAACTGTGTTTTTCTCACACATCCTATCCATTCTACGAAATCAACAATTTACTGTAGAGAGTTCATCAACTTTTAACTAGACTGCTAATTCACTAAAGGCGGCTGATAGCTGACTAAACTGTGGTTACTAGACACTTCTTTTTGGAAACAATGAAAGTAAGCACTACCTGTCTCTGGACTGTATTCAAAACAAACACGAAATCTATGGAACACTATTACTGGTACTCGAAAATTAAAGCTTCCTAAAACCAATAACACACATAAAAAGAAGTGACAAGTAAGAAAATCATAGTTAATACTTATATTTACGTAGCTTGCTGCACAGCAGATGTGTAGCAGGCGGCAGTGGTCAAAACACTGTACTCAGCTCACCCCTTTTATGCACGGGATGCAGAAGTTCTTAGATATAGCACTCTCCAACTTCTGTTCGGTTCTAACTTAAAATGGAACTATCACATGACAAAGCTTCAGGGAGGGTGGAGCAGAGCGTGAGGAACATTTAAAAGATGCAGAGGGATTTTCAAAAAAAACACTCTGGAGTTTTGTTGTACGTGATACTTAGTGGATGGATTTGAAAAAGGTGACTCGTTTTGAGATATGAGTGTGGCAAAAATATGATTCACCGGTGGCTGTAATCATTAAAAGACGGCTCCATGGGATCCAAAGCAAGTATGTTGGTGAATGAATAGACTTGATTCCTAATTGCAGGCAGCATTTCTACCAGAAAGAGTAACACTATCAGCGATTATTGATGTGAGCCTGTAGAACGAAGGTGTGTAGTCATGAACATTGTCGTCACAGGTTGGGCAAAATGGTTCTTTTTAAGCTGGGGGCTCTATGTAGGGCTGGAATCAGGTAGAACTACTGTATACAACCAAGCTGTACCTGTTTATTATGCATGCACTGCAGCTGGCTGTAGAGGTGGTCACGAGGAGTTGGCGACTGGAAGAAATGGATTAGCTCACCCTGTGACCGGCGGTTATGTAGAAAGAAAGCGCCGACTTATCTGCTTTTGTCTGTGGTAGCGATGGGTAGTGAAGTGACCTGTGTGCTGGATTAGTGGAGATAGAAGTGGGAATGTGTGTTGCATGAGAGAATATTAAAAATGATGAGTGTTTGCACTGGGCGTATTGATAAGATCCTAATTCCTAGCACTCCAATCATTCCCAGATGCCCTCCATACCTGGGAGTAGTGCACTCTGGCATACACATGCATCCACTACTGTGGCTGCAGCGGAGGCGGTAGTTTTCTTCAACCTCTGAACGTTGACGCCAGTGGTGTATGAGAGGGTTGGCGAGCTGCATGTGGACATCAGGACATGAGCGCACATTATGTGTGAGTGTTTCAGCGATCTTCAACATATAGCTGTGACAACTAATGCTACAGACTGGATTGTGGTTTAAGTATCTCGTGGTTAGTGCTTCTCAATGCGTCACAGTGGAATCTGTCTTGCAGAGGTATTTGTTGTTATTGTTACTGTTCCATCACTTGGTAGGCCCTGCCTCCTCCTTCTTTGTCGTGGTTCATCTGAGAGAAGCAGTCAATTTATAAATTCTATAGCACTTTTAAAAAAGAAAATACACTTAGCAGACCTGTTGTGGTCAGACCTCCATAACTGTGATGGTGGCAAGCAAAATTGACGGATATCGATTTAATTAATTAGTTGGCCCATCAATTTGATACAGTGGGAGGAGGGGTGGGATGCTATTCGAATAACTTGAAGCAGCCCGTGAATACCGAAAGTGCTACAATTGAGCTATGTCTTGTCAGTTTTTTCAGTCAGAATAATTAGTCAATTACCTTTATAACAAGTCTGCACATTTCATCATCTACTAGACAGTGATTAAGCAATCTACCATGCACTGCAATTGATTTCCTGCCAAATGGCCAATCAAATGAGCCTTTTCCCACTAATTTCCAGGTGGGGGAGGGGAGGGCAGGGGGATTTTGCAGACGTGGTGGGGTTTACTATTTCATCGATTTAATTATTTACTCAATCAAATTGATAGAGTGAGAGGGGGTTACTACAATAACTGAGGTCTGGAAGTGTACTTGTATCAGTAAGCGGTGTATCCAGAGAGGTGGGAGAGGAGGAAGGGGAGGGAGAGGAGCAGGAGAAGGGGTGGGGGTATCTTGGAGGGTGGAGGGACAGATTATCCCCAGATAGTCTTAAATCCCTTGATGCATTGGTATTCCGTTTTTGAAGAGACCAAGATAATTAGTTCCTCACATTGGTTGTGTATTTTGTGTGTTTTCTGTGTCCTAGGTGGTGGTCATCCTATGCCAAGTCTTTGGACACTGTGTCATTCATTATTATGACATACAATGCATAACGACATGTGGAACAGAGGGGATATTCTGCAGGACTTAAACCCATAGAGGATGGATAGTATGCACCATCATTCGTCAATCCCACCAGTGCAGAAATGGAACGTTTTCCACACATCCAGAAGAGCATGTAAGTACCGTCATTCCTTCACACTTTTTCGTATTTTCATCACTTTTACGTGTTTTCCATCAATTTTCGTAATTTTACCAGATTTTCCGTAATTTCACCACATTTTACCCAGTTACTCGAGTTCCAAATCAACACTCTCAACGACTTTTCGCTTCAATAAAATGTATCACCGAGTCGATCTCATGATGCTATCAGCCAATGACACTGCATAATGGTGCTAGTGATACAGACTGGAATTCTCATTCCAGTAAAACAACTACTGTTCTGGAAAGACTTCCCTGTACCAATCTTACTCACATCACCCACACAGTTACACACTCTCTCTCTGATGCATGCATGCTGAGGAGGTATGCAGTTCTTATTGGTGTACAGTAATACAAAACTGATTCATTTCAGATTGTTGCAGTGATGTAATGTATGATTAAGAAGAAAAAGAAAAGTCTCTTTTATGCATGTGGAGTACAAGACAGAAGGAGTTTGAAATATTTTATGTTAAATACTTGGGATGTCAATTGTGTAGTATTGTTGTAGTGCTTTCAATCCATACCATGAAGGTATTGGAAAGAGAGATATTATTGTAGAAGGCAAACATTCATTCATAAGGCTACATGATTAACAATTTAACATGCTATAAGTAGTAGGCAAAGCAGGCACCACCACACTCTCCACTGTTGCCAAATTTATTTAAGATGGCGGATCCAAGATGGCAGTGATAGATATGGCAACTTTGCGATGACATCATGGTGGTACGTTCAAATTTTCGCCGGAAAATAGGTCAATTGGGCTACCTCCACTAACCTAACCCCCTCCCCTCCATCCTCTCCAGAAAATGGTGGATAGTTCAAATTCCATCAGGACAATGCAACACACCACAGCTGCCTCTACGAACCTAAGAAAATGGCAGGAAAAAAGGGCTCTAGGGAGACCTCCACTAACCTAAGTCACTCGACCGCCACCTCTTCCTAGGAATTCGTGGAAAAAAGGACTGGGCCTGTGGTGAATAGGATGGACATATGTCTTTATTTAAACAGTCCTTATTTAAGTAATTAAAAGCAGTACTGCCATCAAGTGTGTTCACCACGGAGTCCAGAGTCCAACTGACCTAGTCCACAGTACCGCCAACAGAGGGCGCCGTCGTCCCTCCAGTGACATAATCCAAGATGATGGTCTCCGGTGGGGAAAATGGCGGGCAAAGGACTCAGCCTGTTCTGGGCTGCTGGAGAAAGGAACGAGTGTACTTTATTTATTTCTTTTTGGAACAATTTGTGTAGGCATGGATTTCACATAGTATATTTATTACACTGATACAAAACACTCACTCTGGCGTGCTTGGGGTCACAATACATAGTTTAAAGACCTGCAAACTACTCGTAAATAATGCAGTACACTGATGTTCGTACTCAAAAACAACTCGTAAATTACCAAAATAATGCAGTACACAACGTACAGACACATAAACACCTCCTAAATTGTCAAAATAATGCATGTACAGTGGTCTGCAAACACGCTTGCTAATTTTAAACTGTCGAAGTAATGCATTGCACGCAAACTACTCGTAAAGCACCGAAATAATGCAGTACACTGAGGTACAGACACGGAACAACTCCTAAACTGCAGTAATAATGCATACAATTTATTTCACTTATGCCACGCGGGATTAGCCGAGTGGTCTAAGGCACTGCAGTCATGGACTGTGCGGCTGGTCCCGGCAGAGGTTTGAGTCCTCCCTACAGCATGGGTGTGTGTGTTTGTCCTTAGGATAATTTAGGTTAAGTAATGTGTAAGCTTAGGGACTGATGACCTTAGTAGTTAAGTCCCATAAGATTTCACACGCATTTGAACATTTTGAGCATTTAACTTAGTTTATTTATTACAATGATGCAAAACACTCACCCTAGCATTCTTGGGGTGTCAGTAAATAGTCTATAGACATGTAAACTACTCGTAAATCACCGAAATAACGCAGTGCACTGATGTACAAACACACAAACAACTTTTAAACTGTCTAAATGATGCATTGCACAGCATACAGACCTGCAAACTACTTGTAATCTGTCGAAACAACGCATTGCACAGCCTACAGTCATGCTCACAACGCTTAAACAGCCGAAAATAATGTACTGCACAAACACTCAGCGCACATAAAAAACGCAATCTATCAGAGAACTGCTACAATGCGCACACACACTGACACCAGTTACTCCACCCACATCCCCGATGAGTTGGGGTGCACCAGCAGCCCCCACGTTTTGACTACACGGCCGTCAGCTGCCGAGCCATGCACAGGTGTTTTATTCGGGTCCCGCATGCATGAGGCGGCGGCATCCCTTTCATACTTTACACGTGAATAATTTCTGTCAAAATACGTTTTCACCTATGCACCATTGCTGACGCAATGATGCATAGCTACGGTGCAGGTCCAGTGCCGAGACAGATATTTGCACAGCACCTAAAAGTTTGCAATGTTATACTGATGTCACATGTATATCTAAATAAGCGCCAACACATGGGCCGCTGGCGTGAAACCTTTCTACCTATGGATACTGACGTCTTAGGTCACGCTTCAGAAATCTGTTCCAATGCTTCCCAGAATAACATCGAATGCTTTCTCCCTAGCGATTCTCATGGGACATGCGAGCTGCATCTAGCCATGCATGCATGCCCAATGCGGCTGTCGCATCGCCAAGAAATATTCCTCCGGCTGTCAACATATATCCCAGAAACATTAAACATTCTCACTGCTAAAAGCGTTCATCATGTCTGTGCACACTCGCGGAAACACTGTTCATCATAAAAGCATTCTTATTGTTTCTAAAGAGAGTAATGTCTAAGCACATACCGGGGGAAATCAGAACAATTACGCAAACAGAATTCGAAGTACTGTCCTACAGAAGAGAAAAATGGCGGGAATTTTCGGTATCCTACAGCTACTAGTCTGGAGATGTCCTAATGCCACAATGGCAGATGAGTGATGGCATCCCCACTAGAGATGGATAGTCTGCTTCAACTTGTCTTTGAACACTTGCTTTCTCAGAACTTTCCATAGGTACCTAGCCCCTATCTTGCTCGAATCAGTTTGTAGATACTCCTATGCCCCAGCATGAAGGCTGTCTTTTAATTGAATAGAGCATTCTGATTGGCCTTTATTGAATTTACCCATCAAACTGCTGCTGGTGTTGGAGCACCATCCGCCACTGTTTTCTGCAGATGAGACTTCACTGGCAAAAGTATTTTGTACAGATCGCCATATTGAACTGACAGTTAAACCCTGCAAAAGTGTCATACAGATCGTCAAATACGGAAAGACTCTTACTCTGTTACAATGCTCTGTCACTGAGGACGGAAGGTTGAATATTAGTGCGTGAAACCGATCTCCAACCTGACAATATATCACCATGTACTGCCATGTAAACATACAACTGCTATCGTGAGCCATACAAACTCGCCCCTTTTACGTCATTCATATAGCTATCGACCATCAGACATTCGTACATATACCCCGAAGACAGACAGCACCGTATATACTCCTCACTGCACTAGATATTTCCCATAAGGTCGGGCGGTTATCCACTCCCGATGCATGATCAGAGCGTCCTCAATGGACCGAAGTCAATCTCAGAACTGTTGTATAAAGGCTGGGTCAGTTCCCCACGACACAAAGACGTTACTGTTTCTGGTCCCGACCTGCTTGCTTGCTTGCTTTTCTACACCCATCTCCAGACTCTGGGGATTACAAGAACACATGTATTTTCGCATGGTTTGCCAGAATATTGTACCATTTACGCGATACTTCTCGATATCAAGCACATAGCAGTATGCAACCAATCGCTTGCACAGTGTAATTCCGAAGATACAGACTGGAAATTATTTCTCTAGAAACTCGAAACTTTAGCGAGGTGGATCGTGCTGTAAACCACTGAGTACCTAGAAACTTATCCCGTCTGCAGAGACCTTCACGTGAAAACCCGAAAAAAATAGGGGAAACTGATATTTCCACTCGCAAATACTGATGTCGGTGATGTAACAGAATCCAAATCATCCCTATAATTTAAAAGTCAACTAAGGTGTTTTGAGATATAAGAATGCCAGATATATGATTCACTAGTGGCTGTAATCATTAAAGGACTTCTCCATAGGATCCAACACAGGTATGTGCTTGAATGGAAAGACTTGATTCCAAATCCCAGACAGCATTTCTAGCGGATAGCGTTACACTAGAGATCTGAGAAGCTAGTGCACATTTCTTACAACGTCAATCAGCACACAATCTGCTACTGTTTGTTATCCTCCTCAACCAACCTTCACGTATAACCCTGTGGATATATCGCAGAACCTGTGACATGGCATCGAGACAGAATGCGTTACAAATACTGGGGAAATATCTAGCGGCGACAGCGTGATGAGATGCAAATACTGGTTTCATACCACGCTCCTTAGTCGAATCACTTTCAAAATTCGGTAATTTTTTTATGAGGGTGCATCGTTGGCGACATGTAACCGCACTGTTGGTCTGATAATATACACTCCGGTGGTCACCGTCTATATTCAATGTCCCGGTATTTGTCTGGAAAAAACCACGTCATTCGTAGGTAATGCCATACCTTGATTTATAAAACCAGTATAACATTTAATATGGATACTTCTGTACACCTGTAGAACCAAGACCACTTGTGACAGTAATATGATCGTGTTCTTTAACATCTGACGGTTTGTAAGACGATTGCGCCTCTCTTTCTATGACACAGTGGTACCACTCGCAAGAAAACTTATGAGACATGTCCACCCATTGTTGATCCTCGGTCAGCATTATTTCGTATCGCCGGCAATCATTTTTTGGCGAAGTATTATACTTAGTAGTAGGGGATGCGTTATAGGTTCGCCTTGAGCATCAGGCTTATAAAGTTTGTGTTTGTGTTGAGGTATGTGTAAAGGAAATGACTATGTCCAGTCGTAAGGAAGGTATGGATTAATGTGGAATACTATGATAGCAAAGGGAAGAGTATGTCAAGTCATAAGAATGGTACAGATATTTCTATTTCCAGAGCCACAGCCATCAGCAGGGTGTATTTCCGATACTTCGCTCATTGTCGAATGTCGTTCAATGGAGACCGCCATCGTAACATTTAAGTGTAAGTATAGCGATCAAATATATATATGTGACCGATTTCCTAGGATAATTCTGTGTAGGGGTGCTTCTCATGCAGCGCCGGTGGCCTGTGGCGGGAATGATTCATGTTTCTGGCTAACGGTAGGAGCTGTCTGAATGGAGAGGTCTGTTGAGATGCAGGAATGTAGCTGACTTAACCGTGTCGTCCTCTAGACGTTCGAATAGCGAACTAACATTTACTGTGTGTTGGATACCTTTCGTGATGGCGTGGAAATTTAAGAAGATTCGATATGAACATGTGTTTGTGCTTGACCATTATTCCCTCCCATGTAAATTGTCCAGTTGGCTGCTTCTGCACATTTCGCGCCTTTACTTAGTTGAGGGAACATTGAGAGTAGCTTGTGCAGTAATGATGGAAATGTGTAGCTCCTTGGCAAACTACTAGAAATAGAAATGTGGGACATTGGGGTAACTCTTCAAGTCAAACAAAAGTTTTCAGAGTCCAAAAGCGTGTAATATGTATTATTTGCGGAGTAAATTCATGGACGTCCTGTAGAAACCTCTTCAAAGAACTGGGTATACTAACTACTGCCTCTCAGTATATTTACTCCTTAATGAAATTTGTTCTAAATAATATATCTCTTTTTCCAACAAACAGCTCAGTTCATACATACAACACCAGGAACAAAAATGATCTGCATAAGGACTTAAAAGCACCTACTTTAGTACAAAAAGGGGTCCACTACTCAGGAACACTCATCTTCAATAATTTTCCAGCAAACATAAAAAATTTAGTTACAAATAAAGATCAGTTTAAAAAGAGCCTGAAAGACTTACTGGTGGCCAATTCCTTCTACTCCATTGACCAATTTTTTAATAGAAACAAATGATGTATTGTATATACTCATACTATTAGTATTGTTATTTCAGCTTTAAAAAAATTGTCATGTTCCATATCCACGAGGATCTCCTCAACTCAGATCTATGGAAAGAAAAACCTAATCTAATCTAATCTAAAAGTAACACAAAACTGGAAAGCACAACTGCTGTTCTAGTGGCTTCTGGCGTGTATAAAAGTATCAGATTTGTCAAGACTGATGACGTTAATGTACATAAACTCTTTCGTAACTGAAGTTGTAGAAACAACATTTTTATGAAATGAAATACTGAAAGTTAATTAACCCTCTCATAATGACTGAGGGGGTCTGTTAAGTATTTCTCCATTTCAGCAATAATTACTGAAAGGCTTTGTTTTGAAGTGTGAAATAAATTCTTCAGACTGGTTTATAAGTCGCCGGTTACTAGATAGATAAATGTTATTGCCAGCCTTACTGGTGAAGTTTCCTAAGCAGATAATCTAAAATCTCGCCATGATCTCTTTCCGAAATTTTCCAACAAAACGTTGTCGATACTTTGTATTTCTTGTACCTCAGTCATTTACATACTTCTTTACGTACAGTCGCTTTTACCTTTTCTTTTACTGTCGTATTTTCATCACAATAAAAGCAGCACAAGCTTCTAAGCAAAGAAGAGGATCCATAATAGACTGCTTGCACAATGAGGCAATGTGTGGACATATTTCATTTCATTTCATTTTATTATCTTCCTGTATATCATTTACATGATGTAGGAATTGTCACAACAAAGTTATCATACTAGTACAAGTACTACAGACATAATAATGGAATATCACTTTCAAGGCATTTTCTAAAAGTACAAATTTAGACATATAAATTAAAATTTTTGGCAATAAATTTACAAACAATCAAAGTAATCATCTATGTCATAGAAAGTTTTGCTTAAAAGGTAATTTTTAAGTTCAGTCTTAAATTTTACTTCATCTATTATTGCCTTCATGTACACTGGCAGAGCATTGTAGAGTTTTATTCCAAAATAACTTACATGCTTTTGGGTTTGTGTTGTCCTTACCCTTTCTACATACAAATTCTTATGAGTTCTAGTATTATAATTATGGCAGTCCTCATTTGTACGTAGATTTTTCATATGTGCTCTTGTACACAGAACGCTTTTAAAAATATACAGTGATGGTATTGTGAGTATTTGCAGTTCTTTGAAAAGGGGCCTACAATGAGATCTTGGAGAGTTATGTGCTATGATTCGTATAGCTCTTTTCTGATTTTTGAAGATATCTGTTAAGCTTGATTTAATTTTACTCCAGAACACTATGCCATAAGACACGATGGACTGAAAGTAAGCAAAATACACTAGTCTAGTAAAGTCTGTGCTGCATACTCTAGATAATATCCTCAATGCAAAACATGCCGAATTGAGCCTGTGGGATAAGTACTTGAGATGGTCTTTCCAGCTTAAGTTTTGATCAATGTACATGCCCAAAAACTTTGTGGATTGTACACTCCCTATCTTCTTATCCATTAGTTTTAACTGGAGGTCCATATCTTGAGTTGCTTTGCCATACTGTATATAATTTGTGTTACTTAGATTAAGTGTTAACTCATTAGCATTAAACCAATGTTGAATATATTTCAGGACTATATCAGTTGTGGTGGTTAATGATTTTTTATCATCACTTATAATTATGCTAGTGTCATCTGCGAACAACATTATTTTGGTAGAAATATTAGGATTTTTTATGTCATTTATACACTCCTGGAAATGGAAAAAAGAACACATTGACACCGGTGTGTCAGACCCACCATACTTGCTCCGGACACTGCGAGAGGGCTGTACAAGCAATGATCACATGCACAGCACAGCGGACACACCAGGAACCGCGGTGTTGGCCGTCGAATGGCGCTAGTTGCGCAGCATTTGTGCACCGTCGCCGTCAGTGTCAACGAGTTTGCCGTGGCATACGGAGCTCCATCGCAGTCTTTAACACTGGTAGCATGCCGTGACAGCGTGGACATGAACTGTATGTGCAGTTGACGGACTTTGAGCGAGGGCGTATAGTGGGCATGCGGGAGGCCGGGTGGACGTACCGCCGAATTGCTCAACACGTGGGGCGTGAGGTCTCCACAGTACATCGATGTTGTCGCCAGTGGTCGGCGGAAGGTGCACGTGCCCGTCGACCTGGGACCGGACCGCAGCGACGCACGGATGCACGCCAAGACCGTAGGATCCTACGCAGTGCCGTAGGGGACCGCACCGCCACTTCCCAGCAAATTAGGGACACTGTTGCTCCTGGGGTATCGGCGAGGACCATTCGCAACCGTGTCCATGAAGCTGGGCTACGGTCTCGCACACCGTTAGGCCGTCTTCCGCTCACGCCCCAACATCGTGCAGCCCGCCTCCAGTGGTGTCGCGACAGGCGTGAATGGAGGGACGAATGGAGACGTGTCGTCTTCAGCGATGAGAGTCGCTTCTGCCTTGGTGCCAATGATGGTCGTATGTGTGTTTGGCGCCATGCAGGTGAGCGCCACAATCAGGACTGCATACGACCGAGGCACACAGGGCCAACACCCGGCATCATGGTGTGATGAGCGATCTTCTACACTGGCCGTACACCACTGGTGATCGTCGAGGGGACACTGAATAGTGCACGGTACATCCAAACCGTCATCAAACCCATCGTTCTACCATTCCTAGACCGGCAAGGGAACTTGCTGTTCCAACAGGACAATGCACGTCCGCATGTATCCCGTGCCACCCAACGTGCTCTAGAAGGTGTAAGTCAACTACCCTGGCCAGCAAGATCTCCGGATCTGTCCCCCATTGAGCATGTTTGGGACTGGATGAAGCGTCGTCTCACGCGGTCTGCACGTCCAGCACGAACGCTGGTCCAACTGAGGCGCCAGGTGGAAATGGCATGGCAAGTCATTCCACAGGACTACATCCAGCATCTCTACGATCATCTCCATGGGAGAATAGCAGCCTGCATTGCTGCGAAAGGTGGATATACACTGTACTAGTGCCGACATTGTGCATTCTCTGTTGCCTGTGTCTATGTGCCTGTGGTTCATTCAGTGTGATCATGTGATGTATCTGACCCCAGGAATGTGTCAATAAAGTTTCCCCTTCCTGGGACAATGAATTCACGGTGTTCTTATTTCAATTTCCAGGAGTGTATAAAGCAAGAATAATAAGGGACCGAGAACACTGCCCTGTGGGACACCTATTTCCAATTTCTTTGCATCTGAGACCCACTTGATTTTCTGATTTTTATGCTCTGCGATGATTTCTACCACCTGAGTTCTATCTTAAAGGTAATATTCAAACCACTGCTTCACAACTCCCCTTACACCTATTGCCTCCATCTTGTTTAACAGAATTTTGTGATTTACTGTATCAAAGGCTTTAGATAAATCTAAGTTAATTCCCACTACACATTTTTTAGTGTTGAGACTCCTGACAATCTCTTTGGTATAGGCATGGATAGCTGATTCTGTGCTGTGGCCCGAGCGAAAGCCATGTTGATAGCAGTTTAGAAGTTTGTGAGCATCTAAGTAATTTATGATTCTGGTTTTCATTAATTTCTCTAGAATTTTTGAAAATGATTGTAGAAGGGATATTGGTCTATAATTTTCTACCTTGTATGGATCTCCTTTTTTAAACAGAGGTCTAACCTTAGAGATTTTCAGCCTCTCAGGAAACACACCTTCACTGAAAGACAAATTGGCAATATGTACCAGGGGCTTTATTATTTGTTGGGCAACTTTTTTTTATTATTGACACAGGCACTTCATCCACACCTGCAGACATTTTTGATTTTAGACTCTTTATCACCTTTAATATTTCATTATCATTTGTGGGAGTTAACAACATACTACTGTCTGCTTTTGGGGCTGTTAATTTCTCATGTTTTGTAAAGTTTTTATTTAATGACACTGGTACACTTAAAAAGTAATTATTAATGTAATTTGCTAGAGTTTCATCTTTTAATTCAATATTTTCACTATTTTTGAGTACTATTTCCTGATCCTTGAGGCCCTTACCTGTTTCCCTTTTCATAATGTCCCAAATAGTTTTTGATTTATTGCCTGATTTTCTTATTAATTTATCATTATTTAGTAATTTTGCTTTTGTAATTACTTTTCTATATATTTTTTTGTAATTTGTTACATATTCTTTAAACCTGGGGTCAGTCCAACTTTTCAGTCTATAGTTAAGCATTTTCATGGTCCTGGAGGAATTTCTAATACCTGTTGTAATCCAGGAGTTAGCATGTGTATGCCCATATGTGTTTGTTTTGACAAGTTTCTTAGGAAAACACATTTCAAAATTCAACATAAACAGGGAAGAAAAAACATCATATGCAGTGTTTGTGCTAGTTTGTAACAGTACTTCTGCCCATGATTGGTTAGTCAGTTTATTTATGAAGTGGCTGCAACTATTTGTAGAGAAGGTTCTTTTGTACATTTGGTATGAACTATTTTTGGTCACAGGGGCTATGGGAAATTTAAGGATAAGTGCATTGTGATCAGATATTCCTAGGTCAACATTTATTACATCTATATCTATGGCATCTATATTTGTGAAGATATTATCTATGAGACTTTTTGAAGAGTTTGTTATTCTTGTAGAGTTAGTTATATGTGGATACCAACTGAAGCTATGTAAAACATTCAGGAACTGATCTTTGGATGCACCTTTAGTCAATAAGTTGACATTAAAATCTCCACTTATAATTATTGTTGATTTTTTATGAAGTAATATTTTGAGCAATGCCTCTAACTTATTTCTAAAAATTTCAGGTTCTCCACATGGTGATCTGTACACTGACATTATTATTAATTTACTCTTTTGCATATTCAACTGTACTGCTGCAGCCTCAAAATGTTTTTCTTCATTCAAGGATTCAGTTACAGTCATATTTTTAACCTTTACTCCAGGTTTTACATAAATGCAAACTCCCCATGCATCATTCGAGAAATGTCTTTGCATTCTTGCGAATCTGTGATTGCGTGGAAGGAAAGAGGCATCGTCGGGATATACCTTACAAGCGTTTTTAACTTTTGTTGCATTGCTAAAAGTGATGTGTCCGTGTGGCGCCACAGAAATTTGGTTGTTCCCACATGCAACATCGATGAACCCATTCAAGAAGCGGCGAAGTGGTATCACTTTTGTTGCGTGTGGAAACCCAGCCGTGGGTACTGTAAAGTGAGGCTACTTTGCCCCTAGAGAGGTAACTTTTCTCCAAGCCCGAAAAAAGATTCAGTCCTGCCTAGCATCTATTCTAATAATTAATAAACATTCCGGAACAGTTTTCGTGTTGTGCAACAGTTGACAGTTTCTACTAACTCATATATTACATTACATTATATTATATTAAATATTACCTTGGTATTATTATAAGTTTTTTCGAAGATCGTGCAACCATAAAGACCGCGATGCCCTCTCTATATAACTGGAAATGCCCTGTAAATAAAGATGTACTTTTTGACAAATACAATGATACAGTTGATGGTATAAAACCCTTAAAATGGTTAAGTGAAGGACACATTATCATCTTCAGTGGTTGTGCGTCGTCTCATCAGCTAGCAGTGTGGATTATCGACGAGTGTGAACGGCTCCGTGATTGTCTCTATGTGTCTCCTGTTTTATTGCCCACCGCTCTGTGACTTATGTGTCTTCTCACTGTTTTTGCTGCTTGTGTCTTCTATGGCTGAAGAGCAGCGTAGTGTGCTGCTGACAGCCTGCCTGTTGTACAGGTTTTAAAATAACAATAAAGTAAAAAAAAAAAAAAAACACATTATCTCAATGTCAGAGTTGATCGATGGTGATGAATTTTTGTGAACTCTTTTCCTAGTACAGTCACAGACATTTTGGCATACCAGTATATTTAATGAAACGTGGAGCTTTTCTCGGGTAACGAGACAACACTAAATTTTGTTAATTTTCGTTACTTTTTTAACGTCTTGAATAAAAAAAGTTGCCGTATTCAATTTTTTTATTTTGTCCCTTTAATAGCAGAATGTATATAAATGTTGGTTTACTAATGTCCAATAAGGTAACACAATAAATTTTATAGAAGGTGGCATCGCCCCGAGCTATTATCCTTCCTTAAAATAATGTTTACATTAAGTACAGTAAAATAACCCACTCCAGGGGCTACTTTCCTCCAATTTTTTAAACATTACAGAATTTCAAAAATAAATATTTGATGTCTTGTATGTTTTGGAATAGACTGACCTCATTTTCAGAAGTCATTTTACAAAACTACTTTGCATTACATGACTACAGTGTCCAAACGAGGAAAAAAGTAACCCCTCTTTACGGTAAGTCTTTCGATTATATTAGAAGAAGTAAATAACAGTGAGTAATTTCGTAACAGAGTTTTTCTGCCACTGGCTCAGTTTTAATTGATTGTGGAGTCGTAATTGTTAAGCTCAAAACAGTGGCAAAATTCTCTTGACTGCAAAAGTTGAAGTATTGCCGACTACGTCAAAGCGTTTCCAGATACAGATAGTCTCTGGAGTCACTGGGTTGTGTGTATTGTAACATGATCTTTCCTTGTGTCACAGTTTAGTTTTGTGAGAGGAAGCCGGAGTGGAGGTGTGGTTAAGTACGTATGAATAATTGTTAACGTGCTTTATTTGTATTTAATGTAGTTTAAGCAGTAAAAGAGAGGGCAAATTTCAAGAAGATATTTATCCCAAGTGGGTGTTTAATGTATTGTGTTTGTAACTGGAGTGTCAGATCTCACATATTCGTGGTCGGAAAGTTTCTAACCTATAATTGCACTATTTTCTTGGCTTCAACTCGCTATCATCTGCTTTAGAGAGTTGTGTTCGACGATTTCATCGTGATAGGCAATAATATTTTGAGCATACAGATATTAAAAAGCCCACCGTGTTTAAAATCTTCGTAAGCATGTAAACATTACTATTGTAAGTGACAGGTTACGTGTTGTTCGTCTGCTATTCCTAGAGTTATTTAAGAATCAGTGATGAAAATGCACCACCAATGAGTTTTTGCTCAGTTAAGCCATTGTTTTTTTTATTAATTTGCTGCCATGCGATTTTGCAAACAGTCGATGTGAATGTCAGATCGGGACGGTGAAATTAGTTTGTCAAGTGGAAGAAATTGATTTTATTTAGCATATATTTGGTTGGACCGTTGGGTTGGAAAAACAGTATCGTAACTAATATTTAAATGGCTGTGAAGCAGTCCCTTGATACACGGATTCCAAGTTGTCAGAAAGATTGAACTACAGCGTTGTCAATAAACTGTTCCAGGTATTATTTGTATCATTCATGGAAATTATTTACGTTTAGGAACTTGCAGGGAACAAAACTTTAATCCTACATGGCAGCTCTTCTATGTTGTCATATCAGCTCACAGTTCAAGATGTTGGTTTTTCATGTTTATAATGTGTAGAGAAAGACTTGTGCACCGTTTCTTGATATATTTCGTGGAGGACAAAGTGTAAACAGGCTGAATCATATAATACAGCAAAATGTATTTAGAAAGTGTGATTTTTTTTTTTTTTTTTTGTGGGAATGATGTACTGTTTGATATGTCAGTTGTTAAAATGAAATTGCACCCACAAAATATATCAACGCTAGTAGGTCAGGCTGCTGAGCCAGAATCCTGTAACTTGTGGAGTATCCAAGGGGGAAGTGTCATTTGTTTGCATGAGAAAATTAACTCACAAATGTTGTCACTAAATTTCAGTACATAGTAAATAACAGCAAACCTTTGCAAAAATAGAATGTATGACAATGCTGTTGTTGAAATTGGTGTTTGTCAGCCTCTTTGGTATGCTTGCTTGTGAAAAAAATTGAAGCACCTCTAATCTGTCTGCAGCTTTTGACGTGTGAACAATGTGTGTCAGGTTAATAAATATATACTAGTTGAAAGTTTGTCATCCTCAATTGACAGAATGCAGTAAAATTGTACAGTTCAGTCTAGTGGCTAGTGTCAGATTCATGGTCATAGCCAAATTCTTGGCAGCACACATACAAACTTGGGATAGTGGGAAATGTGAGATTGGATGGAGTTAAGCAATAAGTTTCTGAAACACCGAAACTCAGCAGTCCTAGTAGTAGTTTTCAACATTGGAATTTGATCATTTGCACTGCTAGCGATTAATGTGTGCATTGTTGTTGGAGAGCTTATTAGTGTCATTAGCAAATCATAGCAGTCACTTCGTACAATGACAGCTCGGCCAGCTATATCATTGCAGTTCATGCATTGACAAATGGAAAAGTTTATACATACAGCATGCTGAGATTTGGATTAGAGGAACTCCTGCTGTCATTACAACTGAATAAGACAATTTAAATGTGTGTTCCCTTCTGTAAATAACTACCCTGTTGTATTGTCTCAAGAACAATCATTGCCTACGTGCATTTAGACACATTGCAACTAAGGTTGGATTTTTCACCCTGAAGGAGGAGGATTAGAGTCTTTGCAAGAAGATAGGACCCTACCACATTGTCATTCAACTGTCTTGAAGTATGTAAAGTTACACCTATTACATTGGAAGGTGTAAGTATTACAGTAATTAAAATAAAAGGGAGATGCACAACAATATGTAACTACGTGAAAGGTTGCTATATGTACTGGGTCAACTGACTCTATCAATACTTGTCAGCTTTGTCATATGACATACTAATTTGGTATGTACATCATACATGTGCAGACAGAAAATTGACATTTATTTTGTGTGTATATTATGCACCTAGAATGTTCATTGGATTTTGAGAAATAAGAAATTCCTAAGATAACAAACTCATGGAGGTAGGTAGATGACATCAAAAAATGTGAAGAGCAACATGGTTGCTTATAGCTGAAGTCTGTAAAATAGTGTGGAGATTTCTGTAGGGGGGGCCTTTATAAATAAATTTGTTGTGGCATTATTATAAGGCTGCTTTCAATACATAAGGATGATGTGTAATGGTATACAGACTGTTTATCATCTAATTTTACTATATTATTGAACTTCAACTTCATAACCTAATAGATGGCTTGATGGCAGTGTGATAGTGAAATATTATTGATGTTAACTGCTTTCTCTTTCTTGGCCTCATTCCCAGTTTTGTAACAGCACATGATGGCCAAGTGCCCATCTTGAATATGACAATTAAGGCATTTCTTTTGCACCAATTTGTCTTTACATTGTTGACTTTAAGACTAGGGGTGTCGTGATAGGGTACATCATGGTGATATATGACTCATTTAGACTTTGACTGTTTCTGTTTAAACCTGTGCTTGTGGGGTACATTCCAGTTTCAAACTTAACCTGTACCTTCACAACAGATCAGTGTGTTACCACAGCCTAAATTACCAAAACTAATATAGGGCAAAAAGAAATTGTCAGTGTTCTGTTTGTGCGTGTAGGGGAATTTAGGTATATTTGGGTGTAGGGTTGTAACTGGGAACCCTTTGCAGTTTGGGGATATTGTTTCTTGGCCATCAGATCTTGAAAGGAGCCAGCAACTTCAGTACCACCATGAGACTTGGTAGTAACAAATGCATTTTTGGTGATGGTTGGATTTTTTGCTATTATATCTTATTTTGTGATTTGTTGTCTTTAGTAAGGATTTTATTGTCGAACCACAAGTTGAAACTAGTAAGTACAATGAGTAATATCTGTAACGGGCTTTATATGAATATAGGCTATATTAAACAATTGTTCACCTTGTTTCTTATGCAGATGGTATTTCACACAGAGAATACATTTAAGGTAAAACTAGAACTACTTAACTTTACCCTTATGACTTCGTTACATATAACTTGTGTGTGGCATAAGAACTTTATACTTTTAACAGCGTGCTAATTGAGTGTTCACATGTAGTGTTTCAAACAGCTGTGTACAAGTTTTTGAAATTTTATCCAAATGCTTAGAGAAGTACAAATTCCCAAGCAATCTTGACATCAGTTGAGTGAGGGCAGTTGATAACAGTAGGAATTTGTTTTTCTACAGCAGGCCATTACATTCCTTCACTTCTAGTATTTAGGGTGAAAAGGGGAACTTTTAAACAGAGCACTGTCAAGAACAGTAGCAGTGTGTCATCCTAGAGGCTGAAATCTTCATCCATTGGTTTTATATCACTTCATATCTCACACCATATCTTGAAAGAACAGAACTGATTTTTATGCTGCTTGCCATGGCCATCCAACTTATTTAAAACGCTTAGAGGTCATGAAGCTGGCTAGAAAACAAAATGTCATGATTGTTTGCTTTCCACTACACCACCCTCTTACCAAATAACTCAGTTTTTTGGACTTCCATATGCTAGAGCAACAGCAATGCAATATGGCATATTGGGGTTCAAAAAGACTGGTATTTTCAAGTCTTGTGAAGATGAATTTGTACCATCAGCTAAGACAGAAAGAATAATGCCAGATTTCTAGAACACAAATGAGTTGAGTTACTGCTTCTTCTCCACAACCTGGTCTGTCAGCTAATGTGCAGACAGTCTGCATTCACTGTATCACCTGACAGTGTGGAGGAAGTTTCTCATTACTAGAAACTGTCATCTACCAAGCGAAGAGAAAAATGTGCTGTGATCAGTGTCTCTGTACAAAACTTAACTCGATGCAACAAAGCATCTTCACAACCTGTTGAAAGAAAATTGCGGAAGGACGCCTGATCTAGACCATCAAAATAATGTCAAAATACTCGTGAAGCAAACACGCTCTTCTGAAGGTAGGAATGAATGCCTTATTGTTTATGCAAAGAAATGTACCTATCAGCAAGAAAACCAGATTGTCAGGTAAAGTGTTTAAACTGTAAGATGTATTCCCATGCGGATTGTACAGCGTGGAATGTAAATGACTTGCATTAGTATCAGTGTGTCCCATGTCTATGGTGGAAAAAGTAACATTGCCCAGTTGTGCCCCACAGAGTACCTGCTTTTACTCCAGGCTGTGGGCTATAACTGTACATTCCACAGTTCAAATCTGTACTAAATACAATTTAAACAAACAAAAAATAAGTTCATATATGTTCATGCCTTATTTATCTTTTGCAAAAATAAATTTGAAGTTCTAACAATGAAAAGTGCCATTGCTGTTTGGTTTTTCTCGACGACGACGATGATGATGATGATGATGATGATGATGATGATGATGATGATGATGTGAAAACAATTGTTTCCCCATTAATTTTACTGTTATATGTGTTGACAGAATCATGAAGACATGGGACTTGTATGCAGGAGAGGCAGAATTGTGTTCATATGATCATCCTTAGTTAAATGTAGTGAATTACATGTGGTAAAGGATAAGATATTTCCTTAAGCAAGGTTATGAAAAATATACCTCCACATTGTGCTCAGGCTCTAATGCCCTTGATCTCAATAGGACCATAAACTTTAACTTCTCCCACAGTCCATCTCTGATAAGTCTGTGGAGTGTATCGAGTATGTTTTGGGGAGTATTCACTTGCACTTGATTCTGCTTAAATGGATGACCAATTTATGTTCAGTGTTAGTGAATGGATGCAGTTCTCTAGTGCAGCTGTCCTCAGAGTGGTGGAGCAAGCCCTACCTGGGAAGTCGCAGTGGGTACTAGCTTTTATTGAAAGATTTGTGTGTCATGTTATGTAAGAAAAAGACTGCTGGTGAACAAATTGCTAGCATACAGATTCTCATTTCCTGGACAAAGTTGGCAAGCTCCTCCTCTGTTAATTTGCCACCTTATTTCACCAGAATTGACCATTAGAGCCTGTTGGCAGGAATGATAAGTCATGAGCAGTATTTTGTCACACAAATCTTGTCACCAATCACCCACAGTGTTAGCTACATGCTAAACATTTAAGAACTACTAATGACAATAAGTGAACATTTTGCCCAAGGCCATTAATAAAGACTAAACATTGGTCTTGACTGCAGCTGGAAGAGATCTGTGAGACATTGTTTTAAAGGTCCAACTGAGGCTGGCTCTTCTCTCTTCTCAAATTCAAGCACACTCACATACAAAATGTGCAAATGTCAGAAAATTTCCAAATTTTAAACCATGTGCATTTTTAGTCTCATTTATTTTCTATTTGTATGGTTAGTCTGAATGTAACGGTTTTTAAGTTGGCATTTAAATGTTGTCTATTTTTGTATCATTTGGACATCATAATCTTTCACACATTAAAACATTAGAAGTGGATTAAAAGCAACATAGATGGAAATAATTTGTGAATTACTTTGTAAAAAAAACTATGTAGTGAAATAGGCATATTTGCTCAGTTACAATACCTGAACACGCAGCTGTGATTATTTACGAACTAGTTGTAATTATTTCCTTACACCTCAAATAATGGATATGTGTGATAATTTTTTAAAGAGATATATTTAGCCCTGATGTGATCAGAGAACACACTGTAATAATTATTATTATTATTGTAACTAATAGGTGCAATAATTAGACAGAAAGGTATGGAGATCATGGGCATATTTTTGTGTCGAGTATGAGAAGTGCTGAAAAAAAAAAAGAGAATACAGTGGAGAGGGTGGTGGGAGGAGGTGGTAAATAATTTGTTTCAGAAGGGGGGAGGGTGCAGTGGAAAATCTTTGAGAACCCTTGATCTAGTGCACCATCTGGAGTCCCAGCTTCAAATATGTGATGACCTATTGATCTGTGGCATAGACTGAGGTCAAGCTGAGGCTGAAAGATGACAGTTTGGTTATGAATTGACAAAGTTGTATGAAACACCTAAGTTAATCAAATTTGCAAAGTGATAACAAACACTTCAGCTGATACCAAGTATCAAAGTCTCTCTAAAGAGAGCAGTTAAAAATCAACCAAGCACATAAAACTATGAAGGTTTGAACTTAAATAGTGGCAACTATTTATTCACAACCAAAACAAAAGAGTTAAATGTTTGCACATGTTACTGTCTTTCAAAGTAGTCACCAGTGTTGCGTAGTACCCGGTGCAAGTGATGTGGAAGGCGTAGTATACCGTTAGCAGAGCCTGTTCTGTTGAAGGTGTGAATGGACTTAAGTCTTATTACGGTTTGTTTTTGGAGCATCACCTGCAACCAGCTTTGCAAAAGAAGTGACAACACTTTCTGCATAACCCACCCATCATTTTGCACGACAATGTGCGGGCGCATACAGTGCAAGCTGTGGCAGCTCTGTTTGGTCGATGGGACTGGGACTGGGAAGTACTGTACCACCCACCATACTCCCCGGAATTAAGTCCTTGTGACTTTGATTTGATTCTGAAGATGAAGGAACCACTTCGTGGCATTCTCTTCAGAAATATTCCAGAGAATGGACAGGCAGCAGACCACTCCATTTGCACCATCAACAGAACAGGCTCTGATAATCATATACTACGCCTTCCACATCGCTGGCAACTGGTTCTACACAACGCTGGTGACTACTTTGAAGGACAGTAACAGGTGCAAACGTGTAACTTTTGTGTATCAGTTGTGAATAAATAGTTGCCACTATTTAAGTTCCAACCCTCGTATTTGAGTAGAAAGCAGCTGCCAACACAAGTAATTAAAGAATTATTTGTAAATGTAATTCATTCATGAACAAATACTTCAAAAATTCTTGAGCAGACAATTTTTAGGTTTTGTTGCACAGCCTCCGACTTATCAAGTTGAGATAATGACATAGAAAAAAATTCAAAGAGAAGTTGCACAGTTCTATCACTGGTGTCTCAGTGTGTAGCTGTTATAAATGCTCAAAACATGGAAGTAATTATTGGAAAGACATAGTGATTCACTTAGATGTACTGCTTGGATTAGGAGTGTATTGTCTGGGATGAATTAAGATAATATTAATTCCTTCCACTTACACATGGTATAGCGAGTATGAATCTAGTAACTTAACAGTCAGTTATATGGAAGTAATGTGCATTGCAAGGTAGCCTTGTTAGGTCAAGAAATAACTATCAGTTGTACAAAGCCAAATTTGGAATTATGTCAAAGTTGATTGTAGAATGTTTGTTTTATCCTTTGAGTCACAATAACTGATTGTATAAGACTGTTTTTAGATTGAAAATAAGTTGTGACATTCCACATTCGTTATGCAAATGTTTCATAGAGCACTGTTATGTTAAAACAGACATTTTTCTTGACAATTGCTTTATTTTGTTCTTTAATCTTCCATTCTTTCAACACAATGAAAAGTACCTGAAAAATATTAAGAATAACCCTAAGGTTGATATGAGCACTGCAGACTTTACGAAGTGTGGTCCACTTCAGTTGTGTGTGTTGTATTCTCAAACCCGTGAAATGGCTTATCCATATAGTTATAAAAGGGCACAGAATTTTATGTGAAGCTTGATTTGTATCTATAACTCCCTTTAATGTCAAACTTTTACCTGATAAGCCACAAGTTGATAATGAAGTAGAATTTGTTGGAAAGAAAAAATGAAAAATCAGCATTGAATTGGGTAATAGTGGTCTGGAAACCACTTTTCACTCACTTTCTGGAACCACTGTCTTCGTAATTCTGTCTAGCCATCTAGGTTTTTTGTTGGTTTCCCTTAACTGTGGAATCGTGAGAGGTACGTGACAGAATTTTCTGTGACTATGGAGATGGTAAAGCAACCAAACGTTTACTGACCTGCGACTATGCCTCGGAAGTCTCACAACATGTGTTCCTCCATCCTTGTCCTGCTATTAATGGTCTTGACAAACATTTAAAAATAAACTACACAACACTGCACACTCACTGAATAATGCTTCTTATTTTATGACCAACATTGTAAGATGCAGGAGACTCAATATTTGAACCAGAACAGTAGGCTACATCAGTTAACAAACTTTCACAAAGTTCACTGGAGGCAGACTAACATATCTTTACATGACTCTCAAATAGTAACCACAGTGTGCACAAGTTCATAGTTAGGGTCGTACTGATTCATACATAGTAACTGCACATTATATACATTATTGTAGCGAAATACAAACTGACTGAAAATTGCATGATGAAGTATAGACAAAAAACTAGATGATTAAAATTTCATTGGTAAACCGGGACTTGGTAACTTCACATTACCAAGTGAGGTGGCGTAGTGGTTAGTTCACTGTACTTGCTTGCATTCGGGAGGACGATTGTTCAAACCTGCACCCAGCCATCCTGTTTTAGATTTTCCGTGATTTTCCTAAATTGCTTCAGGCAAATGCTGGGATGGTTCCTTTGAAAGGGCACGGCCAATTTCCTTCCCCATGCTTCCCAAATGTGATGGGACTAATGACCTTGCTGTTTGGTCCACTTCCCCAAATCAATCAACCAACCAACCAAGTTGTAAACTTTA
This sequence comes from Schistocerca americana, assembly GCF_021461395.2. NCBI lineage: Eukaryota > Metazoa > Arthropoda > Insecta > Orthoptera > Acrididae > Schistocerca > Schistocerca americana. The sequence continues at coordinate 621,512,447 of NC_060130.1, forward strand.
CATCGTGGGTTGATTGACCGAGGCTTTGCACATGATTATAGATTGTGTAGTATGAAAAATTATAATTTGCTGAAATACAGAGCTACTAAAAGATTCTCAGAATTCGCTAGAAATTCTCAAGAAATTGAAATTTTCTAATTAGAATAATTAACAAACCAGAAAGTTATTTTCATGAAAATTTGCATTTTTGGAAAAACAATACTCAGGACTATAAAACTTTGGTACTCAATTTTTGAAATAACTATATTTTAAGAGTAGAAAATTCTAGAACACTTAAGTTTCAAATAGGAAAAAATAACTTTTGAAATGTGAAGTTTGAGTAAAAAGTAATATATTTGTTGAAAAAGGAGAACGAGTACTTTCAAACGAGCCCTACCAAATTAGAAGCAAAGAACTCTTTGCTTATCAAAAATTTCATCTTCCCATATTTTGCATCTAAATCATGATTGTTTCTTTAAATAAAATATTTCGGGGTGAGCTAAGTATACTATTGTTATCAGAAATTAAGAAAATACTTCGCAAAGAATAGTCTTGCATCTGCGTGCCTTAATAAGAAATTGGGAGTTCGAGTAATTATTGTGTGGTATATATTATTTACAATACAAGATGAGAAAACTAATAAAAATTGTCGAGAGTAGTAGAAGAAAAAGTAAGAGTAGTGTCAACATGCTCTCTTAGAAAGTGTTAAGCAATTGTTGCTGCTATCTGTTTATCTTTTGTTGAACACTGGTTTATTTTGTCCCTATTGTGGGAAGCCTTTACAGGATGTAGAGTTTCGTTCATCTTTAATGCAGGGAAAACGCAGAAATCGTGTGTCTCAAACACAATAAATGAAATGTTTTCCTGCACACACATATGTAGGGACTTCAGAAAGTTAGTTACACAGGCTGTCCCATGCTACGACTGTTGCACAACGTGAGTGGCACATTGTCAAATGAGTATGTATTCAGAATTTCCTGCAGGCATAGTTATGTTGCAGTACGAACAACAGGTGCATCAGTGTGTGGCTGAAATGGTACGACAGATAGAAATTTCTACAAAGTAGAAGTACATGGGGCATTAAGATTCTTATGGGCAAAACATCAAAATTGTCTGCACAGACTCAGTGAAATTCAGATGGTATATGGACCACCCAATGTCATGTCCAGCTAGTGAAATGGTACTAAAAATTTGACCGTAGCCTCACATATGTGTGAGATTGTAACTGGGAAGCCCAGACTTTGTACCATGCTATTTCCATCTTTACAGCAAGCTGAAAGAACACCTGGGAAAGAGATTTTTAAATGGCATTCTCACAGCAGTTCTCAAATGGCTTCGTGACCAAGAAGTGTTGAGAAATTGAACAATTTGTTGGACATTCAGATCACAAAGACTTCAAAAAGTGTGTTAGATATATAACTGAAGTTTAGTGCAGCTTCCAGTAAGTTAATCGGCCTGGCGTAATAATGAGTAACTTACTTTTTGAAGTCCCATTGCATTTGCTGGCAATATGCAATGGAAAGATGACCTGCTAATTGCTTATGAAGATTTTTCTTGGCAGTTGATTTCTGTGTGTACAATGTGTACTTCAACATAATGGAAAATGTTTAGGCAGACAGCTTATTGTGTACACTACAAATTTTTATGGTATCAGCTCAGTGAATGTCATCTCAGTGTTTAGACATACTGTATCTTCATCTGTTACGACTTAATTAAACTCCAATTACGTGATTCACAAAAAAGTCATAGAAAAAAAGAAATATATCAGCAATAATTGCATTACACTTCAGTTTCACATACTTAAAAAATTGATAGCACATTTTGTGAGATATGCACAGAAATAATCTGACTGTATAATCAAACCTGTTGTCTTCATTTGTAGGCACATGTGCTGATCACTTGCTCAGCCCTTGTTCACTTTTTCATTTTAAATATCCTGGAACACTTAGAAGCCCAAGTCGAGCACAAAGAGGTGAATGCCAAGTGAACTCCCTGGAAAGCCACTCTTCAGCTGAACAAGTCCTTAGCCTCAAAACAAACATGATGCTGTATGTAGGTCTAAACACTGTTGCTGATGTTTCTTTTGTAGACTTGAAAAAACATACACGTCCATAGAGCTTGAGGGATTGTTGAATATCTGTAGTGAATTTGGGGTGTGCCTGAAGCTGCTGGCCATAATTAGTCACCTTAACACACGCTAAATCCATGGTGACAATCTTAATGTTTGTCACATTCCTTTGTGATCAAAATAGGACTGTGACAAAATTGTGTTATGTCTGTGCTGTTTTCAAGCTGTGATGAAGAGATATCTACCCCAGTAAACAAAACTAATGAAAAAGGGTACATCCTGCTGAGAATAGGAACCAATTTTAAAGGGTTCAAAGTAGACTGTCTAGCTTTTGCTGACAAAAACATCCATCCAAACAATGTATAAACTTCTAAGATTCATATCAGCACATCAAAGAAAATTACTAAACAAACTGGGTTACAGCCTCTCCCATCCCCACTCCTTCCCCTTTCCCAGGAGCTCATAGTTCTTTTGAGAGTGCATGGTTGGTATACATGACAACCTGAGCTCTTGAGGTGCTACTTCCTATTTCTGTACCACATGCCTAACCCTCTAGTGTTTCTCTCCCAGGGACTGTCAACTCTTCTGTGGATACATCTGTGGTGAGCATTGGCCATCTGTGGTGAGCATTGACCTTGAACCATTGCAGTGCTCCTTCCTTTCATGTGTTGTGATTCTGTTCTCTGACTGCACCTTCTCTCCTCTTCGGTCTGTAGGAGGGCTTCCATGTTGTCCCTAAGGTTTCATATTTAAGCTTACTTTCCCACACTTTCTCAATTAACTTAAGTTTGGCCCCCAGAGCAGGGTTTGACTGCACCTTTCTTCCCCACAATTTTACAAGAATGCTTGCCATGTGGAGAAATCATCCATTGGGGCACACTCATAGTGTGATTCTGTCTTAAGCAGCTCTTAGAGTAGTTGAATTAGGTGTCTAAAACATAAGGTAGCCAGTCCATTGTCTTGGCGGGGAGGGCATCAGGTACCCATACAGTACTATTGCTGTAATAATGTAGGAAGTGTATTGTTGGTGTCGGAGCAGCAAACTCCCCATGCAAGCCATGGAGTATGTGGCTCTCAAGTGTGGGGCATAGGAACTCTGAGAAATACCTACCATGCTGGGAAGCCATTGCTGTGGCGAGATGGTGGCCATGAGTTGAGCAGGCTCCAGCTGGGGAGGGTTGCACCATGGCAGATAGAGTGAAGAGGATCGAGCTTTTATACACCACATGCCCTTAACAATCTTGCCGGACAGAATGAATCTGTTCAGTGCTTAAAAGTTTTTCCTTTCATGGCCACACCACAGGAAGAAAGAAAATTCAAAAGAAATGGTGGACAGTACTGTCCTCGGTGCCTAGTTAATACCCAAACTAATGTAGAGTTCTTTTTGAGCACAAAATGATGGTTTTTCATTGAACATGTTGAACAACAATTTGAGAAAGTATCATCCATTAGCAGAGTGAGAAGTGGCTGCATCCTTATTAAAACAGTGGCACATACTCTTCACAGGCATTGCTCTTCTGCAAGAAGCTACATGACGTCCCTGTCATCACCACCTTCCACAAGAACCTCATCATGAACCAGGCTGTTATTTTTCTTAAAGATCTCGTTTTACAGGTAAATGAAGATCTGCATGCAAAAATGGTATGCCTGTTTTGTTTGCTGTAACCAGTGGAGGCCAAAGGACAGTGCTGTATTCTGCAGCTTTCATTTTGTCTGTAATATGTTACCTGAAAAGGTCAGAGTATTGATTTACAGCTTTGATATAAAACTGTACTTTCCATATTCCTCACTTCCCACTGTCCTCCTCATGTTGTCTTACATGTCTGCATTTCGGCCATGCTGCACCTATATCTACTTATCTGTATACTGCAGACGGCCTAGTGTCAGCACAGTAATGTGTCCAACCACCAATATGTATCATCTGTGGAGAGCAACATTCCCTTTGTTCTTTGAATTGTCCAGTGTTACAGAAAGGAAAAAGATACAGAAATGAAAAACCTTTCACTGCCTTTTGCATTCTGAGGCACACAAAACCTAGTAGAGCTGCCTTGTGGTCTATCAGCCACTGCTTAGTAGAAACAGGTCTATAGATTGCAAGACAACTCATTCATCCTTTCTCCCTGACACACAGCCTCTAACCTCTAGACAGTTAAAACTTTACAAGGTGAATCAAGATATAAAGAAGAAAGAAGACACAAAAGAACAAAGATGGTGGAGGACCTGATGGTCTCGGCTGCACCGGACTGACCCAATCTGTGGTTTTTCAGCAACCATTCATGAAATTGCTTCTTCTGAATCACCCTCACCAATGTTTGCTTCCACTTCAGATGTTCTTCCAGGAAGTCAGAGTTTTAATCTATATCCAGCCTGCAGTTGTAATTTGGTTCCTGAACATATGCTGATTTCTTTTGTAATGCCCTCACTCCCAACAGATTTTAGTTTGCCACAGCCCACAAGCAAATTTGTCGGTTGTATAAAGCTGACCACATGGTGCAAAATTACGGCACTGGATACACAAATTAAAAAATTGTGAATATGCTTTGCCCAAATTAAGTTACAAATTTTTAAAAAAATTATCAAGCTCTCTAATGTCCAGTTGTTTCATAAAATTGCAAATTATTTGATCACTGCAAAGGCAGCAACAATAAATATTATTTTCCACGCACTCATGACTTACTTTATAGTTCACAAGTCTGTCAGCACTTCTTGAGTGTTTCTACTCTAATCTGAAGAAAGACACACTGCAGAAAAGATATGAAACCAGGTAAAGGATGTTATCAAACCAAACTCCGTACAGGCCTCGGAAGGCCCAACAGTAAACCGTACCGACGGGTGTGCAATTCTGTCAATAGGCTTCACTGAACGTATGGTGGAGGGGCACGTGGTCAGCACACGGCTCTCCCGGCTGCGGTCAGCTTACGTGACCGGAGCGACTACTCAATCAAGTAGCTCCTCAATTGGCCTCACAAGGGCTGAGTGCACCCCGCCTGCCGACAGCGCTCGGCAGACCACCCGGACGGAGGCTGTCATCACACAATACGAAATTTAAAATCACTGCCATAACGGACAATGCTTCAAAGTTGAAATTAGCTGCCATATGTCTCATGCTTTACACATTCTTCACAACTCGTTGTGCAATATGCGAGGTAGAAAAGTGTTGAGCTGTCCCATTCCTCAAAGGGAGTCGATATGCATTCAGCAAACTTTGTGAAATACAAGGAAATTACAAGCAGAACAAGCACCGCCCAATTACTGCTTAACAGGTGGGAATTCATCAGTTCTGGAGGTGTTTGATGATACCATCAGTCAGCCCCAAGGAAGCCACGAGCCAGCATATGCAACGATTGTCCAACTAGGCAAGTATTTATGAGAGTCATATTTCTGCAGAAGTAGTGATTTCTTACACTTGCATGAATCCAGATAATTGCTATTTCCAACAGTTCACCAGTTGTTCCTGAATTGATTACGAATCCCAGCTACGTTGATGCTCCTTGATCGCAGATTTTCAAAAGGACAAATGTGCACAGAAACAATGAAGTCACTTAGAGATAAATTGGACAAATCTTGTTTATGAATCATAAAATTTCCTTTCTCTCACACACATGTTGATTGTAAACAGTTATAGATAATTTTATGGGACAGAAAATTCTCAAATGTTTTGTAGTTCTTATACTCAGAAATTCGTTGCATTATTTTTAATTTTTACCGCAAGTGAAGCGTAGGACTTGTTGGAAATTTTAAAACTACGAGGGGCTTAGCGGAAAATTATTAATCCTCTGTTCTTCCTAAGCAGGTTACAATGATGGAAAAATAAAAATACAGTCACGTTGAATTAAAAAGAAAAGGTACTTTCCAGAGAAACAGTGACGAGTAATGGAAAAAGTGTTACTACCTTCCAGTGAGTGAGTGGTTATGATCCGCTATCAGGAAAGGAATGGTTTTGTCCATCTGTTTCTGACATAACAGGAGATTTAATTTCTTTTATTTCCGTCAATGAGGGTAAATTTTGTTATCCTTGGATTACAGGTTTCGGTTAGCAGTGACTATCCAATCTGAGGCAAAACATGGGAAATGAAGCACATCTACTGGACAGATTACACAGTAAAATGCCACAACAAAAAATTACTTTCATGGGTGTGGAAACGTGCTTAAAATGTGACGAGGCATACCTGTTTTATAACACGTCCTATATAATAAAGCCGTAATGGCAACGTCATAAAACCAGCTTGGTATCTTCGAACATATTTAAAATATGGCGTAAACTAGGCCACAGTGCGGGCGGAGTCATATTGTCAATAGCGCTACTGTTCATAAACTGCAGTACAGTAGCCACATGTTGGTGCTTCACATATTCGTCAACTATAAAACTGCATAGAACACAATAAATAGTGTCTATAGTGGGCTTGCCAAATGTGTAAGTTATTACAGTGATAAAATGTAACAACTAAAACAGGAATAAAGTTTAATTTAAAATTGTTGGAAGGAAATGGTCAAGTGATTATATGATTAGAAGACGCTATTGTGGTCATTTTAAATAAAAATGCGTAAAAGAACAAGATTATGTAGCCCCCCTGCGGGTCCGGGGTAAGAATAGGCCCGAGGTATTCCTGCCTGTCGTAAGAGGCGACTAAAAGGAGTTTCAACTGTTTCGGCCTTCCATATGATGGTCCCCCTTGGGGTTTGACCTCCATTTTTCAAAATTCTACAGAAGTACGAGCCTTTTGGGGAAGGACGCCTTACGTGGTGTACCATTGGTCCTCAGTGCACTAAGACCTTGGCACTCAGCATTGTACCGGCGTTGTAACCATACCCACTATTCCTCAAATTGGGCCTAAACGCCTGATGGGTTGTACAAGTTACGCCCATAGTGCGTCCCCATCTGCACCTACGATCATGATGGACTTTCCATGGCACCAGAAATCCAGCACGGTAGCCAGCCCGTTGTGGTGGGGTCTCGTGTACCCTCTAGGTTGTAGCCCCCTGACAACACAGGGATCGTACTGCCAATACCTGAGCTGCACCCTCCCCACGTCGCCCAAGGAGTAGATGCCTGTCTCCTTGGGGCATCCGGACTCCCGGCAACAGTCATCCTGCCAGGTGGCCCTTGCTGAGGCTGGGTGGCGCCCGTGGGGAGAGCCCCTGGTCGGAGTGGGTGGTATCGGGGCGGACGTTTCGCAGATGAAACGTCAACACGTATCAGGTCGCTCTGCGGCCGAGTCTTTCAAAAGGAAAGGTACTGTCTCTAGTTCTGGTTCTCCTGCCCTTCCCCCTTGGCCACTCCCTGGGAGGAGGGACAGGCCCGCCGGCTTGGGGCGAAGTACTTCCCCCGCTATTTGGTCTGTTCTCGAACCGATGGGGGGACATTCGCCACCTTCAAGCCCATGTTCTTTGGTCAGCACATTGAGTACATCTTCGGGGAAATCGAGGCTCTCAGTAAGATGCGTTCGGGGTCCGTTCTTATAAGGCCCAACTCCGCCACACAGTCGGCGGCGCTCCAGGCGTGCGACCGCCTAGGGGACATCCCAGTGTCCATTGTCCCGCATCTGGCACTAAATAGGACGCAGGGGGTTATTTTTCATTGGGACCTCCTGCTACAATCTGATGAGGAGCTCAGGGCCAACCTGGAGCGCCGAGGCGTGCATTTCGTCCGGCGAGTCCAGTGCGGCCCCAAAGACCGTCGCATCAACACCGGGGCCTTTATCCTCGCCTTCGAGGGGGAGGTAAAGGTGATGTGCGACCTTACGTCCCGCCTCCTATGCGCTGTTTTCGGTGTTTGCGCTTTGGGCACATGTCGTCACCGTGTGAGGCTTGAGCCCCTTTGTGGCGATTGTGGACGTCCTCTTCATGAGGAACATACATGCACCCCACCACCTTGGTGCATTAATTGTCCTGGCATCCACTCTCCTAGATCCTCAGACTGCCCCGCATATCAGAAGGAGAAGAAGATACAAGAACTCAAAACTTTGGATCGGCTCTCTTACTCTGAGGCCAGGAAGAAGTATGACCGCCTCCATCCCGTGCCGTTGACCACTTCGTTTGCCTCAGTTGTGTCCACTCCTTCCGCGGTATCCTCACCCCTATCCTGTCCCCCCTCCGCCTCCTCCGCCCATCAGGGGGCTCTGCCTCCGCCTCCCAAATCCCTCCCTTCCAAATCCTCCTCCCCCGTAGCCCCCGCCCCCTCTGCCCCAAGGGCCACCCTTCCTCCTCCTCCTCCTCCTCTCCCCCCGCCACCTGAGAAGCGATCCTCTTCTCAGGCGTCCATCGGGGAAACATTCCGGACCCCAGCTTCAGAGGTCAGGCGTTCCAAAACGGACCCCACGCGTGAGGACCTTCTTCGGGTCCAGCCCACCATCCCTGTGCCTCCTCGGCCTTCCAAGAAGGCCTCCAAGAAGAAGTCTCTATCCCCCTCTCCACCCCGGCGAGTTTCGTCTGACGCTCCATCCGTGAGTCGCTGCTCCCGGCCGTCCTCAGTTTCGCCGGGACGCTCTGCTGCCAGTCGCTCAGCTGGCCCCTCGTCGGCAAATGATGCTGCCCCTCCTACACAACCAGGGACAGCGGCCGCAGCTGGCAACGACTCGATGGAACCGGATCCGCCTCCCGCCGGTTGTAGCGTTGTTCCCTCGCAACCTGGCCCTCTGCGGCCGTCGAGGTGACCAGCTCTTCCCCCGTCTCGTTCCCCCAACTTTTTGACTAGCGATGGCCTTGTTACATTGGAACATAAGAGGTATTCGATCTAATCGGGAGGAATTACAACTGCTCCTCCGCCTGCACTGTCCGCTCATCCTTGGTCTCCAGGAAACCAAGTTGCGCCCGACTGACCGTATCGCCTTTACCCACTATACCTCGGAGCGGTATGACCTCACCCCTGTGGACGGTATCCCAGCTCATGGTGGGGTCATGTTGCTCGTTCGGGACGATGTCTATTACCATCCCATCCCATTGACCACCCCACTCCAAGCAATAGCTGTCAGTATTACTCTTTCTGCTTTTACTTTTTCAGTTTGTACCATCTACACTCCACCGTCATCTGCTGTTAGTCGGGCTGACATGATGCACCTGATCGTTCAGCTTCCCCCGCCGTTTCATTGTTTGGCCATTTCAATGCCCATCATCCCCTTTGGGGCTCTCCTGCATCCTGTCAAAGAGGCTCACTCTTGGCGGATGTCTTCAACCATCTCAATCTTGTCTGCCTCAATACCGGCGCCCCGACTTTCCTCTCGGACTCTACTCATACCTACTCCCACTTGGACCTCTCGATCTGTTCTACCACTCTTGCCCGTCGGTTCTAGTGGTATGTCCTTTCTGACACCTATTCGAGCGACCACTTCTCCTGTGTCGTTCGTCTCCTGCACCACACCCCATCCCCACGTCCTTCGCGCTGGAACATACCGAAAGCTGACTGGGGACTTTACTCCTTCCTGGCGACCTTTTCGGACCACGATTTTCTCAGTTGTGACAGTCAGGTCGAATACCTCATGGCTGTTATCATCAATGCTGCCGAACGTTCCATTCCTCGTACTACCTATTCTTCACGTCGTGTTTCCGTCCCCTGGTGGAACGAGGCTTGTAGAGACGCTATCCGTGCTCGACGACGTGCTTTACGCACCTTTCGCCGCCATCCTACGTTGGCGAATTGTAATGGATACAAACGACTCCGAGCGCAATGCTGTAGAGTCATCAAAGACAGCAAAAAAGCTTGTTGGGCCTCTTTCACCAGCTCCTTTAACAGTTTTACTCCCTCTCCTGTCGTATGGGGTGGCCTGCGCCGGCTGTCGGGCATTAAGGCCCACTCCTCGGTACCTGGCCTGACCTCAGGTAATGGGGTCCTCGTTGATCCTGTGGCTGTCTCCAACGCCTGCTGCCGGTTTTTCGCGGAGGTTTCAAGCTCCGCCCATTACCACCCTGCCTTCCTTCCCAGGAAAGAGGCAGAAGAGGCTCGGCGATCTTCCTTCCACTCGCTGAATCTGGAAACTTATAATGCCCCCTTTACTATGCGGGAACTCGAACGTGCGCTTGCACTGTCCCGGTCCTCTGCTCTGGGGCCAGATGCCATTCACGTTCAGATGCTGGCACACCTTTCTCCGGCGGGCAAAAGCTTCCTTCTTCATACCTACAATCGCGTCTGGACCGAAGGTCAGGTCCCCATGCGTTGGCGTGACGCCGTCGTTGTTCCTATGCCCAAACCCGGGAAGGATAGACACCTTCCTTCTAGTGACCGCCCCATTTCTCTTACAAGCTGTGTCTGTAAGGTGATGGAGCGCATGGTTCATGCTCTGTTAGTTTGGATTCTTGAATCTCGACGGCTACTTACCAATGTCCAATGCGGCTTTCGTCGCCGCCGCTCCGCTGTTGACCACCTTGTGGCCTTGTCGACATTCATCATGAACAACTTTTTGCGAAGGCGCCAAACTGTAGCAGTGTTCTTCGATTTGGAGAAGGCTTATGATACCTGTTGGAGAGGAGGTATCCTCCACACTATGCACAGGTGGGGCCTACGCGGTCGCCTGCCCCTTTTATTGATTCCTTTTTAACGGATCGAAAGTTTAGGGTACGTGTGGGTTCCGTATTGTCCGACGTCTTCCTCCAGGAGAACGGAGTGCCTCAGGGCTCCGTCTTGAGCGTAGCCCTTTTTGCCATCGCGATCAATCCAATTATGGGTTGCATTCCACCTAATGTCTCAGGCTCTCTCTTTGTCGATGACTTCGCGATCTACTGCTGTGTCCAGAGAACATGCCTCCTGGAGCGCTGCCTTCAGCGTTGTCTAGACAGCCTATACTCATGGAGCGTGGCAAATGGCTTCCGGTTCTCTGAAGAGAAGACGGTTTGTATCAACTTTTGGCGATATAAAGCGTCCCTTCCGGCATCCTTACATCTCGGTCCCGTTGTTCTCCCATTCGTGGAAACAACTAAGTTTCTAGGGCTCACGTTGGACATGAAACTGTGTTGGTCTCCGCATGTCTCTTATTTGGCGGCCCGTTGTACACGTTCCCTTAATGTCCTCAGAGTTCTTATTGGTTCACCTTAGGGAGCGGATCGCACTGTCCTGCTTCGCTTGTATCGGTCCATAGTTCGATCGAAGCTGGATTATGGGAGTTTCGTCTACTCGTCTGCTCGGCCATCCCTCTTACGCCGTCTCAACTCCATCCACCATCGGGGGTTATGTCTTGCGGCCGGAGCCTTCTACACTAGTCCTGTCGAGAGTCTTTATGCTGAAGATGCCGAATTACCATTGACCTACCGGCGCGACGTACTGCTGTGTCGGTGTGCCTGCCGGCTGTTGTCTATGCCCGACCACCCCTCTTACCAGTCCTTCTTCGCCGATTCTCTCGACCGTCAGTACGGGTTGTATGTCTCTGCCCTGCTGCCCCCCCCCCCCCCCCCCCCCCCGGAGTCCGCTTCCGTCGCCTGCTTCGACAATTGGATTTTGCCCTCCCTACCACCTTCAGAGAGGGTGAGAGCCCGACACCACCTTGGCTCCAGGCTCCGGTTCATATTTATCTCGACCTCAGCTCACTCTCGAAGGAGGGTACTCCGGCTGCAGTGTATTGCTCACGGTTTGTCGAACTTCGTGCTCGACTTGCCGGTCACACCTTTATTTACACCGATGGCTCCAAAACTGACGATGGTGTCGGCTGTGCCTTTGTCGTCGGGGCCGCCACCTTTAAATACTGGCTCCTCGACCAATGTTCCAGCTTTACGGCCGAGCTTTTTGCTCTCCATCAGGCCGTTCAGTATGCCCGCCGCCATCACCATTCATCGTATGTACTCTGCTCTGACTCACTCAGTGCTCTTCAGAGCCTTGGAGCTCCCTATCCGGTCCATCCCTTGGTTCAACGGATACAGCAGTCCCTCCATTCTTTCGCTGATAATGGTTCTCCTGTCAGCTTTCTGTGGGTTCCCGGACATGGAGTGCCTGGGAATGAGGCTGCGGATGCTGCAGCCAAGGCTGCATTCCTCCTGCCTCGGCCAGCCTCCCATTGTGTCCCGTCGTCTGACGTTCGTGGGGATGTTTGTAAGAGGCTTGTGTCGTTGTGCTGGGATGCTTGGTCATCCCTCCAAGGAAACAAGCTTCGAGCAGTAAAACCGCTCCCAACTGCTTGGACAACCTCCTCCCGATCATCTCGGCGAGAGGAGGTCCTTCTAACCAGGTTGCGGGTAGGGCATTGCCGGTTTAGCCCCGCTACCTGCTCTCCGGTGACCCAGGCCCGCAGTGCCCTTGTGGTCAGGCATTAACAGTGCGCCATGTTCTATTGTTGTGTCCCCGCTTTAGTCAATCTCGTGTTGTCCTGTCCCTGCCATCTACTTTACCGGATACTTTAGCTGATGACGCTCGAGCAGCTGCTCGTGTTCTGCGTTTTATAACTTTGACTGGCTTGTCCAAAGACATCTAACCTTTTTACTTATTTTATCTGCATCTTTGTCAGATCTTTCTGGTGTCCCCCCTCCCCTTGAGTTTTACTAGATTCCATGTGCTCTAACAACAGTGACTGGGTGCTAATGACCTCAATAGTTGAGCGCCCTTAAACCCCACAAAAAAAATTATGTAGCTAGTAAAAGTATAAAATATTGTAACAGTCATTTCTTGTCAATGACATGCACATAAAACGGAGAAGGACAATGAAACGCGAGAGTAAAACAAAATCGTAAGAAAATGCAGCAATTATGTGTTGCACTCTATACTATGTAATGACAGCGCAAGATAAACATACGAGGAGCGTTTAATAATTTATCTAAACAGTGTCTAATAAAGCAAAGATGGAATTAGGTACAAAATCGCGTTGTCCACTAAGCAATTTTAGTGGCTCCTGCTTTTCCACTTTATATAGTTCAAGGTCTTCCACTAAATCGAGAGCATGGACTTTCTGCGCTCTGTCGGGAATACGTACTTTCTTTAATGCACCCTATAGTATGGCCAGTTTCTGCTAAGTGTAACCCAAAGGCAGTATTGCTGGCTGTAAACACTCCTTAAACCCTACATTAAAAGAGCGATCGGGTGGCCGATAGAATACTTATCACAGTTATTGCCTCGATTCTGTATACACCACAGCCGTTAAATGAAACTTCCTTGCAGATTAAAACTGTGTGCCCGACAGAGACTCGAACTCGGGACCTTTGCCTTTCGCGGGCAAGTGCTCTGCCAACTGAGCTACCCAAGTACGACTCACGCACCGTCCTCACAGCTTTACTTCTGCCAGTACCTCGTCTCCTACCTTTGGAAGTTTGGAAGGTAAGAGACGACTGTGAGTACCGGGCGTGAGTCGTGCTTCGGTAGCGCAGATGGTAGAGCACTTGCCCGCGGAAAGCAAAGGTCCCGAGTTCGAGTCTCGGTCGGGCGCACAGTTTTAATGTGCCAGGAAGTTTCATATCAGCGCACACTCCCCTGCAGAGTGAAAATCTCATTCTGGATATTACGTTCTGTTCGTACAGTAAGCTGGGTTCTGTTTTAGAATAATGTAAACACCAAATGTTTAAATGTTAATACAAACAGGTGTGCTTACGTGAGAAATTGATATTTCGTTAAGTTTAATTTCGAATTTTTGTATGATTATTTTACTGCGTCACACCCGTAGAACGGAAACGATACGGTTCCGGATATGGTTTCCTATTCAAATATCATGTACTCACTCACGTATAAAAGTCGTAGAAGTTTGAAGTTTGCAACGGGAATTTCCGAACTCTCGGTATATGAAGCTACTGCATTGGCAGTCTGCAATTCTTTGCAGACAACGACGTAATAGATGTTAATAGAGACCCAAGTGACAAGTTCCAGACTGATCTGCGTAAGAAGATAGACTGCTCACAAATTCTTCTTAGTGAATATGAAAAGAAATCGCGTGAAACAATGAGTGTTAAACTTCCCCAACTTGAAATCGAGATTCACAAACAAGGAAATACGATTCGCCCGTACGTACAATGTCACTATTCTGCAAACTAAATAAGTTTAACAACAATCTTCAATTGGTTTACACATTTACTGTTTTGGGGTTAAAACAGTTCTGAGCTAGCAAATGCAATCGAGGACATACATATACATACCATATAATGGAAAAGCGGCATACCTGGGCGTAAAAAACCTCTACAGTAATGTCCCAGTAAAAGAAACTGTTGAAATTATCAGACGAAATCTGCTAACGGACGATAAGATTAGCGCTGCAGAATGTACAGAACAAATTGAATTATTAGAGGTTGTTTTAGCTTAGTTTTTTCACTTTCAGCGGCAAAATATACGATCGAAAAGATGGTCTTGGGATGGGTAATAGTCTGGCGGGCACTTTAGCAGATACTTTTGTAAATGATTTAGAACGTAAATTTTTTGCTAAGTATTCACAGCTTCAAGAAAAAACTATTTACTATAAACGTTACGTCGACGATATTTTATTACTGTTAGACAGTGACAACAATGAGATTAACACATTTGCCCAAGCAATAGGCGGTACTCACCCAAAAATAATTTCTACTACGGAGCAGAAAAAGAGAACTCCATTAATTACGTAGACCTTACTATTAATAAAGTTGACAACCAACATAAATTTTCCATTTTCAGTAATCCCACATGCACATCGATCATCAATACCTGTTCATGCCATTCTCCATATCAATGGTGCACCGGCTCTTTCAGTGCTGGATACAGGATTTTGGTTTGGAAGGGATTAACCCAGCTGAGGGTAGGTTTTATCAAGGTAAACACTAAAACACAGAAATTTATTTTGCTCACTTAACGCATAGCGAATATCCTCAGATAACCTTTTCTGAATTGTTCAGTGACTTCGACAGATGTTAAGCTGTCATCATACGTGGGTAAATATACATGGCAGCCAAACCGTTCAACCTGTCTTCCGTCATTGTCATACGAAGGTATGATTTTATTAGTTTTTGCGAACACAAGCTGCGCTCCATACGAAAAGTGAATACTGGTATTGTAGAGAGAATTTGTAAAGTAATTTTTATATTTGGGACAAACTCCTTCGTCTCTTGATGCGACCCTGCTGGCTGCTGTTTGAGGGAGATGTTTGTCATTCCAAAGCTCCTTCCTAAGAATTGTTTCCCCCGATAAAGAGGATGAGGCAAGTCGCTGCTTGTAAACAGGTGCAGCTGCCAATAAAGAGTTCAGATTTTCTGTTTTTACGATGTCACTTGGTATAAGGGTGACCAGGTCGAGAAATGAAAAATGCTATGCTCTCAAAAGCAAACTCTATGAAAGGAAGGAATAAAGTCAATCTGAAACAAAACACGACATGAATCATTCTCGAGCTCGAAAGACCATAACAGAAAAGAAAGAACTGCTGCATCAAGCAAAAAGCGTGTGTATGTACTAAAGGTATATTTTACTTGTATTCCTTAGCACCAGGAGATTCTATATTTCAGCGATGAGCTGAACGTTGTCAGTTCTGGATGCCTGCGCTGGGATGTCCAAAGGTTCTGCATTACTGTATGCCTCTTTGAAAATTTCTTCGTATTTGGTTGCTCTGTACCTGTCCAGTGTTCTTATTACATTGTCTGCCTAATTTTAATTTAAACTCAGACATAGAATTGGAGAACTCGCTATTCACTTTAGTTTCTATGTATACTCCTTCCCATCTGAAGCGATGCTAGCGTCCCAAGCGGCTAGCCTTTAGTAACAGAAGAATGGCATGATATATAAGGAGAACTTGCAATTTTTAATGCTGTTACTTCTATATTCCTTGTCACTAAACGTGCTGTTGAATTTTCCAATACGAATAGGAAAAGGGTAGTAATAGTAATATCCCATCTCTGTCAGTGCAGTGTAACTGATGTGGAACATCAAGAAATATTGGCACTGCATTAAACACTAATTTCTTCCTGTCTGAATTCATTAACTAGCATGCCTCAAAATGGAGAGCATAAGTCCGAATATTCTTGTAGAGATACAGCGTTCCCTTCTTCAAAAGGCCGACGTTCTTGTATTTATAAGCCAGTTCTTGCTCCTTGGAGTGAAAAGAAAAACATTTCTTCGTAAAAACAAAACGCATGCGTATTGGATAACATTTTCACACCATGCATTAAATATTGTAATTATCTTTTCGTTTGTACCCACATAATGTAATCCAAAACGTTTCCTTGCTTTCATTAACTTCTTATGGCACGCTAATTTTAAGTTTCTTATCTGTTTATACACGACCATAGTAACTACTTGCAAATATGCGTATTCTTACCTCAATCTAGCAGGTAACCGCAAAAATATACCGGTATATAGGCATAAACTTTTTTGTGAAATTGAAGTGTAAAACTAAGTAGGCCCTATTCAAAAAAAGTTGTCGATTGCCTACATGCGCTCGGGAAACATCCAGACGTTTTTTAAAGTAGATTATATTTTTCATTGGTGCTATAATTTATAGCGCCACAATAAGCTCCGAAATACGACCGCATTTTGAATATGTTCCTTCTCTCCATATACACATACACAATCGTTTTGCAGTATGTTACTTTTATACAGGCCAGCCGCTTGGCAGCGCTGCAGTGACGAAGTTGCAGAAAATCTCTGGCGTTTCGTGACAGTGTTATTCTGATGCAGCATGAGTCAAATTAGCTGCAGACGGAAAGCATGTCAACTCTTCATCGTTTGTGGTTTTTTCTATATCTAAATACCCGGTACATTTAACGATTCGTCCTGTGCCACGGCGTCGGTTGTTTCGTCAGCAAGCATATCACATGTTTTGCTCAGATATGTGACATTTTTCAGTGCTGTCTCAAAATGTTCGTGGAGGGATGAATCAACTGAGTCAATGCGAAATTTTAAAAGTACTTGAAATTTTCCTTGGCCAGTTCTCGACCACCAAGTGTGATCGTCTTTACTGTAGTAATCAACTGCTCTCAATTTAACTTGATCATTTCCAGTTTCGATTAAAATATTGACAGCCTTTTCAGGTTTTCTATATGAACTTTCGTATTGTGTACTTTTTAACACCACTTTGTGGTAAGTGGTAAGGTAGTTGTTTTTTAAGATTACTGGTGCTTTTTTGTATGTGGAAACTGGACGAGTGACTAAAGGTCCTGGAACCACAGAATGCTTCCCCCACTATCTGGACCAGAAAATAATACGTAAGGCAAACTATGCACTATTTTGTTGTTGGGTATAGACTAGCTGATAGTATTCCTGTAGCCAATCAGATCGGAAATTTCTTTGCCCACTCTCTGTCTGTTATGGCTATTCATAATTAAGTGTTGGTTCTGAATACTCCGTCATATGTTTATCCTTTTGTCGTCACTGAGTACTTTTCCTATTACATAAGAAATATGAAACACTTTTCATCGCAAGTAGTGGATGCACTAGCCACTCCGACTTGCTGTGATTCTGGTCCTGTAAGAATAGCAAACAAAAACAATAATTTGTACGCGAAATAGACTCCTATATAATCGCTCTTCGCAACTGCTCTACAGGATTGTTTAAAAATAGTCAATAATCCTTTAAGGGGTTCAAATAACAATCTTGAATCAGTGTGAACAGCTTTATTATATTATAAAACGAACTTCTAAATCTCCAAACTAAAAAATCAACTATTCTCTACAAGTTACATATTTACTAAGTTACTCGGCCAGAGTGTATGAAACTTTTCTTTTTTTCGCGATTTCGAAGACGCTCTCGCAGTACAAGTTGCTGTTATTCATGAACACCGGGATTTTATCTGCCTCGTGATGACTGGGTGTTATGTGACGTCGTTAGGTTAGGTTTAAGTAGTTCTAGGTTCTGGGGGACTGATGACCATAGATGTTGAGTCCCATAGTGTTCAGAGCCATTTATGTTAAATATTACATCACGCCGTCCCTTGTAGGGCAGGCAGAGAGGGTAGAGTGCGCAAGAGTCCAGTTCATAGCCACCCACGCCACACCGACCTAAAGGTCGACGAATTCAAGCGAATAAAAAAGTCAAACTCGACTAATCGTGTTGTTCTTTACATTTCGACTTATTTTTTCAAAGTTTGACAAAAGCAAAGATGACGCTACAATAACAAAAATACCTTAATAGCGCATTCTAGTGTGTGAGGTTGATCAAACCATAATCAAAGACCTAAGTGTACAACAGCGCGGCGTGCGCACTCCTAAACAATTCTCTATCTTAAGTGTGGGTGAGGCTGCATCTCGAATAAGTCCGTTCATGGATTAAAAACTCATCACGTGAACGCCTTCCTCTAGAAATTTAAAATAAGAAAGTATACTGCAGGTGCCTCAAATGCATTAACTAAGAATAAGTGATGCGTAGTATATCAAGTTTGAGAATTACCGCGGTTGGACACAGAGACGTTGGGGGGGGGGGGGGGGGCGGAGGGGGGGGGGGGGTGTCATGAGCACCTTAGCTCCTCTCTCCAGCCTTTTGAATCCCTACTGCGCTCTTTTCTTTACCTTTGGCAGGCAACGAAATACATAAGGAACTCGATATTTTAAAGTAGATTGCAGTAGGCGATGGTTTTTCTGTTAATGATGTTTGTGCCCGTGCATTAGGCCTAAGAAACAAAAAAACAAACAAGGTGAACGCACATTCGGCCAGAAAACACTATTAAGAAAGAAGGAATGAAAACTATCCCAGTGCAATTCACGGTAATACGTCCCCTCAAATACAGAAATACTTTCAGAAAACCTAAAGTGAGATGCGGTTTTCAAGGAAACAACACCCTGTAACTTCGCTCTTTTAATGTAGGGTTAAGGAGTATTTACAGCCAACAATACTGCCTTATTATAGAGAGCATTGAGACAGGTATGCGTATTCTCCAAAGAGCGCAAAAAGGCCGTGCTCTCGATTTAGTGCAAGACCTTGAAATTTATAAAGTGAAAAAGCAGGAGCCACCAAAATTGCTCAATGGACAGCGCGATTTTGTACCCAATGCCTTCTTTGCTTTATTAGACAATGTTTTAGATAAATTATTGAACGCTCCTCGTATGTTTATTTTTCGCTGTCATTACATAGTATAGAGTGCTGCATTTTCTCAAGTTTGTTTTACTCTCGCGTTTCATTGTTCCATCTCTGTTTTATAGGCTTCCGCATTTCATTTACAAGAAGTGACAATATTTTATACTTCCCTTGGAACGGCGTGTCGCAGGCTACGTGGCGGCGAAGATCCTTTGATTTCTCGCTTGTGCTGCATTCTGGCGGTTACGACGTGAGATGTCGCAGACTTCTTTCCCTAGTTACTCTGTAAACTTAATATAATTTTATTAGCTCTATAAGCTTATTCTTGTGTATGTTATTTTTTTATCTAAAATGACCACAAAAGCACCTTAGAATCACATATTATCACTTGACCGTTTCCATCTAACAACTTTAAATTTAACTTTATTCGTGTTTTAGTTATTACAGTTTATCACTGTAATAACTTATACATTCGGCAAGCCCGTCATAGACTTCACCTATTGTACTCATTTGTTGCATTCTGTACAGTTTAATTAACGAATATGTGTAACTTTCAGTAGCGACATCTAACGAGCTTATGGCACAAACACATGTGGCTACTGTACTGCAGTTCATCAATATCGCATCGTCAGTCGCGCGCCCGTCACAGTAGAGAGCGGACGTACTGCTGCTGCCGCTCCACCGTGATGAGCTCGTGGATGCGACGTGGCGAGCATTTGCCAAAGACTGAGGTTGCGCGTGCTCCCGAGCAGGTTTCATCCAGCCTCCCACGTACGACGACAGGACAGTAATTGGGTATGGCAGACCGTCGTCAGGCAGAGCTTTCTCCGTCGGCAGCCCCGTCTGTCCCGCCAGCTACATCGACCAAGCCTCCCTCGGACTTCGAGTGGAGGGCTCCTCCGATGGCGAGATTCGAGGGAGAGGACTCGTGGCGGCCGGACGCTGTGCTGCCGGTCGCTGTTCTTCGAGCGCTCTACACTTACCGTAGCACAACGCAACATAATTGTGTGCGAAAGCGCATGCTTTGCGTGTGCGCAGCAAATTTGTTGTGGTAAGACCTAGGTGTGGTCCCTTTGTGGCGCAGCTGCTGCCGGACTACTGGCAGTGCGGAGGTCGCGGGAGTCAGGCTGTTTTCGTTTTGAGCCGTTTGATCTGCTACCGACGTGTCTATCAGAAACTGCCGCAGGGCAGCCTCCCTGCTCCTCTAGGAGTAGGGAAATTCCTACACCGGGGCCCGTGGTATCACCTGGATACCCGTATGTAGTCTATGCTAGAGCTGGTGCTGTTCAGGGAAACCTAAAGGTCCCAACAAATGAACAACCAGAGCCACTTGGCAGTGTCGATCTGACTTCTGAAACCGCTACTGCTACCACGTTGGGTAAACTCAAAGCCCCAGTCCGCTGCGGCGCCCAGTCTCTGGGCTCCCGCAGCCATCCTACCATAAACATTACTAAAGCAAAATCACGCAAACAGACGTAGACGAGATGCCAGCGACGAAGCGTGTAGCCCCTAGCCGGCTCGCTTCGGAGTATTCCAATACCGATGACATACAGCTGGGTGAGGAGGCTGTAGTCGTCAGCATCCCCACCTCCAACACCTTTGTCCCGGTTTCAACCCCAGAAGCGGATGAAATTGTGGCGAAGAGAGATCAACCCTCCTCATCAGGGTCCCACCCAAAACAAAAGAGGGAAAACATACCCCCCCCCCCCCCTCCCATCATTGCCACAACCCAAAATGGCACTATGAAAATGATTGCGCCGATGTTAAAAGGTGGCCTCAGCACCTCATGTAGAGGCAGCACCGACCCAGCATAAATCAAGGCAAACCTCATCTTTCGTAAGTTAAAATAAAGCGCGCATCCATCAAAGTCATACTACACCCTAACCAGAAGAACCGCGATCAAACACATGTTGCATTGCGGCGTAACCATTGAAAAATTTCTCTCCTAACTGGCCTGATTAAAATCCTAGAACTAATAATCCTTTCACCCCTTCTGTCAGTTCTTTACAGAAAACGTCTTTATGCCTGAACAGTTTGGATTATGCACTGAGCATTCCACTATAAAACAATTCCTTCGCTTGGTAGAACACATTTGTTTGGCCAGGGTAAGGAGCAGTGTTCCTGGACGTAGAAAAAGCAGTTGACCGCAGCTAGCACGATGGCCTAATCTACAAACTAGATCAGATAGGCTGCCAAGTTCACATAATCTTAGTCATTGACTCCTTCCTTACACGACGTCAGTTCTTCGTAAGGAATGGAGACAAGTCCAGCCAGATACGACAGATTGCGGCAGTAGTCCTGCAAGGTTCGGTGTTAGGTCCTGTCTTTTATACCATATGACGTCCCTAGGCAGATTGGCAGAGAGATTCCGCTCTATGCGGATGCGGATGACACCGCCATATACAGAAGCAGTCACAGCCTTCTCCTTACATGCCACCACCTCCAGCAACATGTCAATAAGATAATGCAGTGGTGCAACCGCTGGAAAATAAAGATCAATCCTACCAAGTGCCAGGCGATCTATTTCAACCCAACAATCAAGCTCCCTGATCATCAACTCACCATTTACAGCAATGAGTTAACTTGGAGATATTCAGTTACTTACTTGGGCCTCGAAATAGATCGACGCCTAACATCGAACAGGCACCGCACCACAGCAGAATACAAAGGCTGCGCCCTCCTTTGTAGGTTACATCTCCTGTTGAAACGTGACGGAATAACCATTCAGTGCAAACTCCTCGTTTGGTCTGTGGCGTCAGGCACAGCACTATCCTGGCTGCAGTGTCTCCAGAACAAAGTTTTCCGTGTCATCTCAGGCGCTGACAGATACATCCCCAGCACACACATGAGACACTTCCTAAGCCAAACCACCATTTACACACTTAAGACAAATTCACAAAATTTTACGAAACAACACAAACTGCGCCCCATTTTATCATTCAAAATTTAGAAAACTCGCTACCAGAAGCTTCTCACAGACGCCAAAAATTAACCCTTACACGCCTCTTTCGGGACCACCAACACATACATAAAACACCAAACACAAGCTTACGCACACAACCCCAATCCCTCAACTTCACATAAACTCCTAGCACATGCTGAAGTCAGATGGGCACAGCCCAGTGGTACTTCATACGCAACCAAAACAACCATGCCCTCGTCGTTCGATGACGATGATGTACTGGTGCACGACCCAGTACTAAGCACCCTCCCAGCTGCGGAGTGAGAGCGTCGCAGAATGGTCAGTGTACTGTTCCGCCTTGATGGCGAGCGGCGCAAGAGGTCGGCTGTGGTGCAAACAGGCGTCATCAAGAAGACACCTAAGAAGAAGAGGCATCCCCCTATCTCAAGTACAGGCAGCAAGAAAAGCATCACAGCAGACATCATTACGGGGCTTGCTTAGACGACCGTCTCGTCAAGGCGAGTGGCAAGGCCAGTTGCGACCCCCTCCCCACCGCCCAAATTAACTGCCAGCAGATCGAACACGTAGACTGAAGATGATATGCAGGAGCAGCTGCCTGCCAGAGCAGCAGGGAAGAGCTACCGCTGCCCTCGGCGGCCGCCCTACCCAAGAAGACGCGGCCAACTCCCGCCCGGCAACAACAGCCGGCCGGTCAGATAGAAGGCTGCCTCCCATTGTCCTGCAAGTGAATGAGGACTACCGAGGATTCATGCAGCTCCTGAAACTGTGGACAACAGCTGACTTCACAGTGAGGGCTGCAGGAGAAAATCTGGTGCGACTTTAAGTCGCAAATTCAGGCGACTACCGGACTGTGTCAGCTGAGGCATCAGCGTGACCAATCCACTGGTACTCGCACGCCTCAGTTTCGAAGAAGTTTTCAAATATCGTGTTCCACGCTTCCCCAAGGTGGAGGGCCCTGAATTCCTGAAGAGAGGTGACCAACATTAAATTTGACGTGCGCAACCGGACGCGCGTCAAATACTATGTCACAAAGAAAGAGATGCCATCGTTGTTTATCACAGCTGACACACCTGAGAACAGACAACTCTTCAAGCTCAAGCGGATAGCCGACACAAAAGTCATAGTAGAAGCACTGAAACAGAAGAGGATGATGATGCAGTGTTTTCGCTGACAAAAGATGTCGTATGGGGCTCTCCACTGCTCCTTTACGGAGGTATGCGTGAAATGGGCCGAGAACCGCGCCAGCGGGCTTTGACCGTTTCGCAAGACGCGGGCTCCCAAGGGCGCAAAACCCGGCGGCCAGCGCGTGCCGAGCTACCGCGGATGTGAAGTTATAAAAGCCGCAGAAGCACACGGCCGGCCGCTCCGTCCGCAGTCAGCGAACAGGCGCGCGGGCGCCAGAGTGCCAGGCCCGAGTGAAGTATGGCGTCAAGGAAAGTGATACACTACGCGGACGGAGCACAAGCTTCGCACGCAGCTACTCACTCTGCAGACGTGGGTGCGGCCACGCGGGCGCAAAAGGCGACGGTAGAACCTCTGATGCATCTGATGGCCTTGTGCTCCCCCTAGGTTGGCAGCGTCGGACGCTGCAACAACCTCTACAAGGTGAGATAGTAACATCTATGATGTGTCCAGCGACTTCTCACAGTGTGCTGACACTCAAGCAACTGCTCCATCCGCAGACGAGTCCAAGGGCTTGCACGCACAGAAACTAGTACAGAAGCGTCATGAATTGAATTGATGACAAATGCCTTCATACACAGTCGCCAGAGCGCTGGACGTTGGGGGCCAGCAGACGAGACCACGCTCTCGCAAGCTTCTGCGCCTGTACAACAGTCTGACGTTGAGCTTGCTTCGCAAGCTGTTGCTTGTAGCAGCACAAGTACACACACCATCTCTGAGCACTGCAAATGCGAGCACAGACAACTCGCAGATCTTGGAACCAAACCGGGACATTGTGATGGGAATCACTCCCTCTACCAGGCCATCCAAAGAAGGAATGGAAATCTAAACAAATTCACGGAAGCGTTGTGCTGACGTGAGAGAGGCTTCCAAACCCAGCAAACGTTCTGCTGCAGTGAGTCCGCGAACAAGAGCGCTTACAAGGGAACCTCCCGATCGCACCCCCCTCAGATTTAGTTATAATTTGGCACAGTGGATAGGCCTTGAAAAACTGAACACAGATAAATCGAGAAAACAGGAAGAAGTTGTGTGGAACTATGAAAAAATAAGCAAAATATACAGAGTAGTCCATAGGCAACATAAGGAACTTCAAGGATGACGCGAGCACAGGAGCGCCGTGGTCCCGTGTTTAGCGTGAGCAGCTGCGGAGCGAGAGGTCCTTGGTTCAAGTCCTCCCTCGAGCGAAAAGTTTACTTATTTTATTTTTGCGAAGTTGTGATCTGCCGTTCGTTCATTGACGTCTCTGTTCACTGTAATAAGTTTAGTGTCTGTGTTTTGCGACCGCACCGCAAAACCGTGCGATTAGTAGACGAAAGGACGTGCCTCTTCAATGGGAACCGAAAACATTTGATCTAGGAAAACACGTCTGATATATTCTATACGACACTGGTGACGGCATGTGCGTCACATGACAGGAATATGTTGTCGACCCACCTAACTTGCACACTTGGCGAATGGGTGAAAAGATTCTACCTTGCCCGATTTAGGTTTTCTTGTGTATCTGATAATCACTCCCAAAAAAAAAAAAGAAAACATAAGTGTGTGTTACATAAACTGCAATAAATGAATGCAACAGTTTCACAGTCGCACAGTTTTCTCTGTGCTCTGTCAAAACATATGTTTTTAACGTTTTCAAATTTTTCCGTGTGTAGACCGTCAAATCCTGCATATCTCCAAGCAAATCTGAACATGCCCTGGAATTTTGGAGAGCGAAGTTGATTGTGTGTGAGTACCTGAACACTGAATTTGTCTGAAAATAAAAATTAAAATTTTTCACTCGAAGGAAGAGTTGAACCAAAGACCTCTCGTTCCGCACCTGCTCACGCTAACCACGGGACCACGGCACTCCTGAGTTCGTACCGTCCTTGATGTTGCATATGTTGAAAGTGGACTACTCAGTTTGTGTATTTTACTTATTTTTTCATAGTTCCACACAATTTCTTCCTGTTTTCTCGATTGATCTGTGTTCAGTTTTTCAAGGCCTATCCACTGTGCCAACTTACAACTAAATCTGAGGGGGATGCGATGGGGAGGTTCCCTTGTTAGTAGAGCGTACGAGAAGGGTACTAGACCACAGCAAATGCGGGAAATGCCTGATGAAGATGGTCACGTCAGGCCAAACCGCAAGCACACCGCGAAGGCCGTTACTCTTAACGCGCCAATGCAACAAAAGTTGAAATCGATAACCGTTACTATAGCCTGAACGACAATGCCAATGAAGCTACAACAACAGAAATGGACGTATGTGTGCCGGCCGAGCAGGGGAAAAGATTACCACCTCCACTGCAGATAGTTATTAGCTGGAAAGAGGATTACAAGTCCCTCCAACTTAAAATCAAATCGGTTGTACAGAGTAATTTTACCGTTCGTCTTGCCGGACGCAACGTGTACAAAGTCACAACACGCTCCAAAGACGATTATTAAGCACTGATGAAAACAGTTGGGGAAGAGTAACTACACAGTTTTACGTATGAAACAGCGATGAAAACAATTAGGGACGAAAAACTACGCATCTTTACGTTCTCTTAAGAGCATGAAAAACAAATTTCGCGTGTCGAATACAGTACACTTGCCACAAATTAATGCCCAAGTAGTGTGTTGGGCCATGATTGGTCGGTCCCCAGTGGACCTGGTTGCCCATATTGGCAGTGTACTACTTCTGACTGCTGCGCCAATATGTAAAATTGGCGAGCAGTCTGCTTAAATCCATCGCATAGTAATGCTACGCCTGTCACCTCATGCACTTCTCTGGTGGCTCAGTTCTCATCTTGAAACATGTAGAACAAGGCGCAAAGCATTGTTTTATACCACCTGTAGTGTTGCAATATGTTTATTGGCTGCATTACCCCTCACTACAGCGCCATATTCAAGAACAGGCCGTATAAGGGCCAGATACATTGTTACTTCACAATATGTGGGTAGATTCGACACGGAGTTCAGTTGGTGGTACAGTTTTTCATACGTTCAAGTTCCTTCCCCCTGACCTCTGACATCTAGTCCCCCCTATAGATGCGTATGGAGGGTCATGACTGGGTACTTCCTGGTTCTCGACCAAGAGATGGTGCTTCCCATGACGTGAATTGGTCCTAAGTCTGCTGGTAGCTTTATTACTCGTTATGATTAATCCCTTTGTCTTCGCTGCATCCATTTTGAGCCACCAGTTTGTGGCCCAAGCTTCAAGCGTGTCTCATGCTTGTTGTACGCGACCATCTCACTATTTGCTCTCCTAAACTGAGTGCGAACAGTGCAGTGTCATCGCCGAATAGCGCCAGATTAATGCTTGGGGTTTTCGGAGTATTCGGCATTGTATAGAATTTATAGCAGCGGCCCCGAGTAGAGACCCCTGTGGAACTCCCGCACTGATTTGTCGCGATGACGAGACTCCTCATTCGCCGTTGACATGTAATGTTCTACGAGTTGTATTCAAGTTCTAAGGCCTCTGATTTTTTTTCTCCGGACTGGAAAGAGATAGAAACATGCGCATTGTTTTAAAATGAGGCCGCGTTCATTGTCAATACGTTCCAGAGATGGCAGCACCGTACGGCAGATGGAATTTTACCGCCAGTGGCGAGAATGAGAACTGTTTTAAATACTTAAAATGGCGATGTTTTCCTTACTTGAACAGCGTGCAATCATTCGTTTTCTGAATTTGCGTGGTGTGAAACCAATTGAAATTCATCGACAGTTGAAGGAGACGTGGTGATGGAGTTACGGATGTGTCGAAAGTGCGTTCGTGGGTGCGACAGTTTAATGAAGGCAGAACATCGTGAGACAACAAACCGAAACAACCTCGGGCTTGCACGACCCGGTCTGACGACATGATCGAGAAAGTGGAGAGAATTGTTTTGGGGATCGCCGAATGGCTGTTAAACAGATCGCCTCCAGAGTTGGCGTTTCTGTGGGTTCTGTGCACACAATCCTGCATGACAACCTGAAAATGCGAAAAGTGTCATCCAGGTGGGTGCCACGAATGCTGACGGACAACCACACGGCTGCCCATGTGGCATGTTGCCAAGCAATGTTGACGCGCAATGACAGCATGAATGGGACTTTGTTTTCGTCGGTTGTGACAATGGATGAGACATGGATGCCATATTTCAATCCAGAAACAAAGCGCCAGTCAGCTCAATGGAAGTACACAGATTCAGCGCCACCAAAAAAATTTCGGGTAACCGCCAGTGCTGAAAAAATGATGGTGTCCATGTTGTGGGACAGCGAGGGCGTAATCCTTACACATTGCGTTCCAAAGGGCACTACGGTAACAGGTGCATCCTACGAAAATGTTTTGAAGAACAAATTCCTTCCTGCACTGCAACAAAAACGTCCGGGAAGTGCTGCGTGTGTGCTGTTTCACCAAGACAACGCACCCGCACATTGAGCTAACGTTACGCAACAGTTTCTTCGTGATAACAACTTTGAAGTGATTCCTCATGCTCCCTACTCACCTGACCTGGCTCCTAGTGACTTTTGGATTTTTCCAACAATGAAAGACACTCTCTGTGGCCGCAAATTCACCAGCCGAGTTGCTATTGCCTCAGCGATTTTCCAGTGGTCAAAACACTCCTAAAGAAGCCATCGCCGCTGCCATGGAATCATGGCGTCAGCGTTGTGAAAAATGTGTACGTCTGCAGGGCGATTACTTCGAGAAGTAACGCCAGTTTCATCGATTTCGGGTGAGTAGTTAATTAGAAAAAAAATCGGAGGCCTTAGAACTTGAATGCACCCTCATCTTCAGAAAAGTCATCTACGAGATCGTTGTCGTCTATTTGCGACAGAGATAGGAAACCGCTCCTCCACAAGCTGAATGTGGTTTTCGTCCACTATGTCGTCAGTGGCGTGAAATACTCCGTAAACGCATCCGTCAAGGCATTTGCCTTGGCATTCGGCTCGCAGACGATCTCCCGTCCCACTTACAGTGGCGGAATGCGCAACTATCTAAGTAAAAACTGTTTTGTTATGCGCCAAGCACTATAATAATCGGTTCTGAGGTTCACGACCCTCCCGTCTCAGTCTCGATTCTTGTGGTTATCTATGGCAACCTTTGACGGCGAAGGCTGTTAATACGCGGTTTCGTCACTGGATTTCGTGTGAGGTGCCATTCGCGAACTACACAGTTCTTTTTCCATAATGCCCTGCAGTATATTGGGAGGGAGGGGTTTGGAAAAATCCCACACTTTACGTGGCTGTCGGGGAGTGGCTGCATCAACAGCTTTCAGTGTGAGATGGTTAAATCCTGCAAGAGCCTCTTCCGCCCCGACTTCGTCTATGTTACGTATTGCAGTGAGAGTGTGGGGCCAAGTGCACTTTAGTGTTCCCAGTCGGCATGTCTGAGCTGGCGGTGGTCCTTTTCTATTGTGCGTCCGTCGAGGTCGCGATCGAATACTACTGGTAGAGGATCCGACGGTAACGCAGTCCTGACGCATGGAAAAGTGTGGTGACCTGCGCCTTTCAGGATCGCGATGTCGAGGACCTCTGGGCGGCCATTTCTAGGATAGTGTGTCGTATCACTGGGCCCAACTACTATAGCATTTTGTAGTTCGACGGCACGTAGCAGTCGCATAAAATTCACCGCCGATAAATAATCTGCCATGTGCCATTAATAGCTTTTCAATGTCACATTGTAATAGTGGTCATCACGGTTATCTGTAGAGTGATACAAAGGTAACCTGACCTATGAACGTGCTGACTGCCACACTGGTTACTTCGTTTTTCGAACTGGGGATGCCGAATTACATGTGACAGCGTTCGTTTGATTGAGACAGGCGTGCCGCACGCCGCCTCTTGACGTTCGTTATGATAGCAATAGGAATTTGCTGTGGGTAAATTTACCCCTGTTTGAGGAATATCGCTGTCAGGAGACAGATTTCTATGGCCTTGTCTCGCAGAAACTGCCGAAATTCGGAGACCTGAGTGCGAATGACATCAGCGTCCGACACACAATCTGTTAAACTTCGTATCGCTGTGTTAGCCATATTAATTCTGAAGTTTTCCTGCAGTAATGGCCTGTAGGGCCAGCTTCATTGCAGCCGCAATTGTTTGCAGGAGTTCCAGTGTGAGCTGGCACACTGAGAGAATCCGTGTTCTGAGCTTGTCTGTGTTACTCTAACATGTTTCTGTACTAGTTTGACATTGCAGAGGAGTGTGTCCAGTGCTTTTTGCCCAAGTTTTCTTAGATTCCTAACAACACGCTGCTGTCTTTGCGGTAGCAGTGGAAACTGCTGTCTTCTGCCCACTCCCGTGAGCGACTACGACAGGCGCTGGGCGTCCCCTTTTCGGTTCGCGCGCTGGAACGACTACCTCCGTTTTCTGAGGCAGCTCCAGCGGCTGGGCTAGCCAGTGGGTATGACGTCGAGGAAGGTGGTACGCTACGTGGGTGGAGCATAAGCTCTGCACGCATGTAAGTGGTCGTTGCTGTGACCACGCACGCGCAAACTGGCGATGGTAGCACTTCCAATGTGCCTCTTGACTTTGCAGTGTGTGCTTCCCCTAGATTGGCAGCGACACATGCTGCAACAACCTCTGCAAGAAGCGATAGTAACCCCTATGATATTTCCATCCACTACCTACCACGTACAGTCACCCAAGCAGCTGCTTTAACTGTGGATGGGTCCTAGGGCACGCGTGCACGCAAAGTTATTTAGAAGCGACATGTGTTCATAACAATGCCTTCATACTCAGTGCTTGAACATAGGACGTTGGAGGCTGGCAGACAGCTCGTCCCAACCAAGAAGATGGTGCTGCGGCCAGGACCACCGTCATGCACGCTTCTGCGCCTGTATAGCAGTCTGATGCTGTGGTTGCTCCACCAGCTGTTGTTCACAGTAGCGCAAACACACCATCTCTGAGCACTGCAAACGCGAGCGCCGACACCTCGCAGATTTTGGAAGTAAGCCTGGACATTGAGATGGGACTCACTCCCGCTATCAGGCCATCCGAAGAAGGAATGGAAATCTAAACAAATTCACGGAAGCGCTGTGCTGACTTGAGAGAGCTTTCCAAACCCAGCAAACGTCCTGCTACAATGAGGCCGCGAGCAAGAAGTAGTAAAGTCCCTGAAAAGGCACAAGAGCATAGCAAACGCGGGAAATGCCTTATGAAGATGGTTATGTCAGCCCAAACCTTAAGCATACCGCGAGGTCAGTTGCTCTTAACGCGCCAACCCAACAAGTCGATACCGATAACTGTGACTCCAGCCTGAATGCCAATGTTAATGAAGCTACAACAACCAACATGGACGTATCCGTGCCTCAACCACCGGTAGTTATTAACTGGAAAGAGGATTAGAAGTTTCTCCAACTGAAAATCAAATCGGTTGTGCAGAATAATTTCACCGTTCGCATTGCCGGATCCGACATGTACAAAATTAAGACGCACTTCAAAGATGATTATTAAACAATCAGGGATGGCAAACTACAGTTTTACGTGTCCCTCAGAGTCGATGAAGCTGATTAAGGAAATGTTTCGGTAGCTGCCCTTTAATATGTAGCCAGATCACCTCCGTGAAGAACTGGATTTTCTGGGCGTCGACGTCCTTTCTGTCAGGAAAATGAAGTCATGTGGGACCCACAAAGAACAGCCTCTGTTACGCGTGGTGCTTCAGGACAATATCGCGTACAGGAAAATTTTCCAAGAAGAGTTCGTAGCGAATATATGAGTAGAAGAACTGAGAGGGAAGTGTGGGAGGGTACATTGCTGTAACTGCCAGGGTCTCGACGACATGACTAGATTTTTCACGATGCACACCTCCTGCGTTAAATGTGCAGGAAACCACGCAAGTGGTGAGTGCCTCTAACTGCAGACTGACAAACCTAAATGCTGCGATTGTCCGAAAAAGGATGTAGAATGTTACCATGGTTGTGCTGCATTTAGACGAGGCGGTGTGAAAAATAAATCTCGCGTGTCTAGTAAGGTGCAGATGGGCAAGATGTTGGCAAATGCCACGGGAGAGTCTATGCCGGTACTCCCCAGGCGAGTTGTTTTTCCCCTCATGAAAGTGAAACTTGTGTAGGTGTACAGAACAATGTCAGCCAGCATCCGAACAAAATTGATGTTGGTGTACAGGCGGTGGTGGGTTTCTGCCTCAGGAAACGCGGGTAGTCATTCAAGGGCGCGAACTGAAAAACTTGCTGTAGTCGCTCATGGGAGCGCACGGTAGAGAGAGCAGTTAGCACCGATGCTGCAAACACAGCAGCATGTCACTCAGGAATCGAAGAAAACTGAGGCAAAAAGCACTAAACACTGTCCTCTGGGAAGTCAATCCACGCAGAGCCAAGTTCCAGCACCAATAAGCTCAAAACACTGATTCTTTGAGTGCAACAGCTCATACTGGAACTCCCACAGACAACTGTGCCTGCAATGGAAACCCCCCTGTGGGTCGGAGGTTAGAATAGGCCCGAGGTATTCCTGCCTGTTGTAAGAGGCGGCGAAAAGGAGTCTCAAGTTTCGGCCTTCATGTGACGGTCCCCTGAAGGGTTTGACCTCCATTTTTCTAAATTTTCCCGAATTGCGAGCCAACTGGGAAGAGCGCCTTACATGGTGCATTATGTACACCATGCATTGAGATCTTTAGCCTAGTTTCTCACTGTCGCATTGCAGTCCCACCCATTCTCCATCTCTTGGGTGAGGACACCTTCCAGGGTGCGTTTTCCACCATGCACTATGCAGTGCCACTTTTAGTGCCGACGATGACCATGGACTACTTTGCACCTCATATCCAGCACAGTAGCCAGTCTGTTGTGGTGGGGCCATCATGTACCCTGTTGGTTGTAGGCCCCTGACAACACAGGGATTGCTCTGCTGATGCCTGCACCATTAACTCCCCATGTATGCCAAGGAGTGGATGCCTGTCACCCTTGGGCATCCTGCCAGGTGGCCGTTGCTGCAGCTGGGTGGCGCCCATGGGGAGGGCCTCTGGTCAGAGTGAGTGGCGTCAGGGCTGATGACACGCCATGAAGTGTAGTACTTCAACTCTTGGTGGTGGTCTGCCGCCAGCAGTCTCTAAGTGGGCAAAGTCTAATTTCAGTGCTATGAAATACGACACCAAGTCGTTTTCCTCCCTGGCCACACCATGGGAGGGACGCCAGGCTAAGGATGGCAGTGAAGCTTATTCCACCCGGTACCTCGTATGTATGAGAGTTGATGGGGAATCTTTCATGTCCATGAAGGCTCAGTTGTTTGTAGAGCATTTGGAGGGCAAGTTTGGGGAGGTGGAGGACTTGCCCAAAATGCGCTCTGGGTCAGTTTTGATAAAAACAGCATCCTCTGCCCAGTCAAGGGCATTACTCGCTTGTGGCAAGTTCGGGGATGTTTCTGTTACCATCACGCCTCATAAGAGCTTAAATATGGTCCAGGGTATTATATTCCACAGGGACCTTCTTTTGTAATCTGACAACAAGCTGCTCGCCAATTTAGAGTGGCGAGGTGTTCTGTGGTGTCACCGCCAGACACCACACTTGCTAGGTGGTAGCCTTTAAATCGGCCGCGGTCCGTTAGTATACGTCGGACTCGCGTGTCGCCACTGTCAGTGATTGCAGACCGAGCGCCGCCACACGGCAGGTCTAGAGACTTCATAGCACTCGCCCCAGTTGTACAGCCGACTTTGCTAGCGATGGTTCACTGACAAAGTACGCTCTCAATTGCCGAGACGATAGTTATCATAGCCTTAAGCTACGTCATTTGCTACGACCTAGCAAGGCGCCATTACCAGTTACTATTGATGCTGTAAAACATTTACCGTCAAGGGCGATGTTCACCATTTATGGATTAAAGTTAAGTATTCCACAGCTACGTCCTTTTTTTGCTAGTCTCATTTCCTTGACCTGTTCCAGGCCTGCGTGAGCTAAAACGCGTGTCTTTCGGCTTCCTCTTATAGTGGGTTGGCTGTCTTGCCAAACCACAACATCTTGGCCTTAAAGAGTGACACATTGCTCGAGAAGGTGAAGGTGATGTTCTGCCACTGTGATGTAAATGCGGTGCTTTAAATGCTGGAAGTTTGGCCATACGTCTTCCTGCTGAACTTCCAGCCCCAGCTGTCGAGATTGTGGACGTCCATCGTATCCCAATACTCCATGTGCCCCGCCCCCCATCTGTGTCAACTGTGGAGAGCGTCATTCACCTTGCTCGCCAGACGGCAGGATTTTACATAAAGAGAGGAAAATCATGGAGTACAAGACCCTGGACAGACTGACCTACACTGAGGCTGAGGAAATTCGAGCGCCTACATCCTGTGGCTATGATCTCCTCGTACGCCGCCACTACAAGAACAGTTGTCGCCCCATCAGTTCCTCGAATTCCTGCCGTTGATGATGATGGGGGGGGGGGGGCGGGGCGGGCGGCCTTCCCTCCCCTCCCCTCCCTGTTGCTGCTGCACCACATACTTTGGGGGCAACACCGCCCCCCTCCCCCAGCCATCGGGGATTTCAGTCCTCACGTCTGAGACAGAGAAGTGTAAGGCTTCTTCGGCTCCTCTCGCTAGGAAGGCGTCCCTTGGGTCACTCCCTTCCCAGGTTTCTGCTAGTGGGAAAGATGACACCTGCTCATCCTCAGTCCCGGAGACTGCTTCAGTGAAGTCCTCTCAGCCAGGGAAACCCAAGGAACAGAGCGAGAAATCGAAATAGAAGACCCCCCAGGAACAAGGAATTTGCGGTGGCACCCATTTCACCACTAGTTACAAGCTCTGCATCTGAGGATGAGGTGGAGAATCTGGCGTCCGCTGAGGATCTGGATCGCGTCGGACCCTCAGACAATGGATATAGGCTGCTCAGGCAATAAATGGGTGGCGGCAGGTAACTCTGAGGCGTAAACAGCCTCATTGAATGTTCCATGCCTTCCCAGTCATCCTCCAGTGGAATTGCGGCAGTTTTTTCTACAGCCTGGCTGAGATACGGCAACTGTTAAGCTTTACACCTGCTTTCTGCATTGCCCTCCAGGAAACCTGGTTCCTGGCAATGCAGACCCTTGCCCTCCACGGCTATAAGGGATATTACAGGAACCATAGCGACTATAATCGAGTGTCATGTGGAGTTTGCGTATATGTCCTAAACTCAGTCTGTAGTGAAACTGTGCCCATTCAAACCCCTCTTGAAGCTGTGGCTGTCAGAATAAGGACGATGCAGAAAATAACTGTCTGCAATGTATATCTACCTCCAGATGGTGCAGTACCCCTGAATGTTTTAGCTGGACTGATTGCTCAACTCCCTAAACCTTTCCTACTTGTGGGAGATTTTAACGCCCATAACCCCTTGTGGGGTGGCGCCGTGCCTTCTGGCCGAAGCAGAGATGTCAAAACTTTAGTGTGGCTCATGGTAGTTACCTGGCCATTGATTTATAAATTTGCAGCCCAGGACTTCTCCCATCTATCCACTGGAGAGCCCATGACGACCTTTGTGGTAGTGACCACGTCCCTACTTCCTGGACTCGCATTCGGGAGGACGACGGTTCAATCCCGCGTCCGGCCATCCTGATTTAGGTTTTCCGTGATTTCCCTAAATCGCTCCAGGCAAATGCCGGGATGGTTCCTTTCAAAGGGCACGGCCGACTTCCTTCCCCGTCCTTCCCTAATCAGATGAGACCGATGACCTCGCTGTCTGGTCTCCTTCCCCAAAAAAAACCCAACAACAACCTACTTCCTGTCACTCCCTCGGCGTCAGGCCCATGGACACCTGCCCAGATGGGCTTAAAACAAGGCACACTGGGAAACTTTCACCTCTGATGTCATTGTTGAACCTCCTCCACACATGAACATCGATGTGAGAGTTGAGCAGGACTACCACAATAGTTTCTGCGGCAGAAAACACGATCCCTTGCTCTTTAGGGTGCCCCCAGCGAAAGACAGTCCCTTGGTGGTCCCTGGAAGCAGCTGAGGCAATTACAGAACGTTGGTGAGCTCTACAGCGACATGAGTGGCACCCTTCCCTAGAACATCTGATAGACTTTAAGCGGCTCCATGCCTGTGTATGCCAGCTTATAAAACAGCGGAAACAGGAGTTTTGGGAGAGGTACATGACAACCATTGGGTGCCATATGTCACCTTCCCTAGTCTGGACGAAGACCAGATGTCGTTTTGGGTACCAGACTTCAACAGGTGTCCCCGGCGTTACCATCAATGGCG
Source organism: Schistocerca americana (assembly GCF_021461395.2). Classification (NCBI taxonomy): domain Eukaryota; kingdom Metazoa; phylum Arthropoda; class Insecta; order Orthoptera; family Acrididae; genus Schistocerca; species Schistocerca americana. The sequence goes on from NC_060130.1 coordinate 621,547,572, forward strand.
TGATATGTATCGACGCAAACGCCGAGTACTTTGCTTGAGCCTCGGTGTCGAAGAATTACCCCGCAGCTTTTCGCACCCTCAAACGGTGGATGAAAAGGAAAGTCCTCTCGTTCACTACACGCCACAGTGAACCCTATAACACCCAATTTACGGAGTGGGAGCTCGTCAGCGCACTTGCAAATTGCCCGAACACAGGTCCTGGGCTGAATCGGATCCATAGTCAGATGATTAAACATCTCTCGTCTGACTACAAGCGACATCTCCTCGTTATCTTCAACCGGATCTGGTGCGATGGCGTCTTTCCATCGCAACCGCGGGATAGCAGCATCGTTCCGGTGCTCAAACCCGGTAAAAACCCGCTTGGTGTGGATTGCTATCGGCCCATCAGCCTCACCAACGTTGTTTGTAAGCTGCTGGAACATATGGTGTGTCATCGGTTGGGTTGGGTCCTGGAGTCACGTGGTCTACTGGCTCCATGTCAGGGCGGCTTACACCATGGTCGCTCTACCACTGATAATCTTGTGTCCATCGAGTGTGCCATCCGAACAGCCTTTTCAAGACTTCAACACCTTGTTTCCATCTTTTTTTATCTATGCAAAGCGTATGACACCACCTGGCGAAATCAATACCTTGCCACATTATACGAGTGGGGTCTGAGAGACCCACTTCAGATTTTTATCCAGAATTTCCTGTCCCTTCGTACTTTCCGTGTCCAAGTTGGTGCCTCCCATAGTTTCCCCCATATCCAGGAAAATGGGGTCCCACAGGGCTCTGTATTGAGTGTATCACTATTTTTAGTGGCCATTATCGGTCTAGCAGCAGTTGTAGGGCCGTCCGTCTCACACTCTCTGTATGCAGACGACTTCTGCATTTCGTACTGCTCCACCAGGACTGGTGTTGTTCAGCGGCACCTTCAGAGATGTTTCCAGCCTCTTAGTTGTGTGTCGTGCACTTCTGTCGGCATCGTACCATTCATCAAAGTTTACCTTCATGACAATCCACTCACTGTAGTGGAGACATACCGATTCTTAGGACTGGTTTCGACGCCTGATTCACTTGACTAGCTCACCTTCGTCAGCTTAAGTGGAAGTCGCCTAGCGACGGGAGCTTTCAGGACGAGTCCGGTGACCAGTGTCCTGGTGGAGACCGGAGTCCCTCCATTGCAGATCCGTCGTGCACAGCTGCTCGCCAGTTATATTGCACACATTTGTAGTTCTCCTGAGCATCGGAATTACTGTCTCCTTTTTCCACCTGTGGCAGTTCATCTCTCGTATCGGCGGCCCAGGTCAGGACTAAAGGTTGCAGTTTGCGTGCAATCTCTTTTGTCTGAACTGGAGTCCTTCCCTTTACCACCTCCCATCCTTCACTGACTCATTGAACAGCCTACAAGCTATCGACCAGTGCTACCCTTGCCATCCTTTGGTTGCGTCCATCCAGGATTCCATGTATGCCCAGGACTGGTCCTGTCGTTCAGTGGTGTTTGTGTGGACCAAAAAATGGTTCAGATGGCTCTGAGCACTATGGGACTTAACATCTTAGGTCATCAGTCCCCTATAACTTAGAACTACTTAAACCTAACTAACCTAAGGACATCACACACATCCATGCCCGAGGCAGGATTCCAACCTGCGACCGTAGCAGTCGCGTGGTTCCAAACTGTAGCGCCTAGAACCGCTTGGCCACTTCGGGCGGCAGAAAAAAGCTACCAGCAGACTTAGAACCGATTCGCAATGTAGGAGGCCCCACCCGTTGGTAGCGAACCAGGAAGTACCTAGGCGTGACCCTCAATGCATATTTAACATGGGGACTGTACGTCCGAGAGGATAGGGGGATAGCTCCGGGGAGTATGAAAACGCTCTACCCCATACTAAACCCCAGTTCGACTCTACCCACACATTGTGAAGTAACATTTTAGCTGGCCTTAATACGGCCTATTCTAGAATACGCCGCTGTAGTGAGGGGCAATGCAGCGAATAAATTTATTGATGACCTACAGTGGGTATAAAACAAATCCTCACACATTGCTCTACATCTCCAAAGGCAAGAACCGAGCATCAGAGAAGTGCATGAGATGGCTGGCAAGCCATTCCTACGCGATAGATTTAAACAGACTGCATTGGCGCAGCAGTCGGAGTGTAGGTACATCGCCAACCTGTGCAACCAGGTACACCGACGACCGACCACTCGGAGACGTGGCATGCTACTCCAGCAGTAATCCTGTGGCAAGTAGGAATAGAAGTTGCACAAAATTGGATGCCAACAAGAGAAGACGAACAAACGCGAGGTCCAAATTTTCTAACACCAGACTATATGTGGTCTACACATTACAAATGCTCAACTACAGGAAACAATGTCCAGAGCGACCTTCAGATGCGAAGAGTGTGCGTGTGCGGCGAGGGGGCAGCTTTCCCACCCCCGTCTGCACACCAACATGTATTTTGTTGGGATGCTGGTTATTATCCTTATTCTTCACACCTACGCGAGCTTCACTTTCGCGAGGGTAAATACGCTATCCCGCAAAGCATCGACATGGCCAGACTTTCCCGCGGCATTTGCAAACGTCTTTCCCGCCTGTACTCTATTAGACACGCGATATTTGTTTTTCATGCTCTTAAGAGAACGTAAAGATGCGTAGTTTTTCGTCCCTAATTGTTTTCATCGCTGTTTCATACGTAAAACTGTGTAGTTACTCTTCCCCAACTGTTTTCATCAGTGCTTAATAATCGTCTTTGGAGCGTGTTGTGACTTTGTACACGTTGCGTCCGGCAAGACGAACGGTAAAATTACTCTGTACAACCGATTTGATTTTAAGTTGGAGGGACTTGTAATCCTCTTTCCAGCTAATAACTATCTGCAGTGGAGGTGGTAATCTTTTCCCTTGCTCGGCCGGCACACATACGTCCATTTCTGTTGCAGCTTCATTGGCATTGTCGTTCAGGCTATAGTAACGGTTATCGATTTCAACTTTTGTTGCATTGGCGCGTTAAGAGTAACGGCTTTCGCGGTGTGCTTGCGGTTTGGCCTGATGTGACCATCTTCATCAGGCATTTCCCGCATTTGCTGTGGTCCAGTACCCTTCTCGTACGCTCTACTAAGAGCTCTTGTTCGCGGACTCACTGCAGCAGGACGTTTGCTGGGTTTGGAAGCCTCTCTCACGTCAGCACAGCGCTTCCGTGAATTTGTTTAGATTTCCATTCCTTCTTCGGATGGCCTGGTAGAGGGAGTGATTCCCATCACAATGTCCAGGTTTGGTTCCAAGATCTGCGAGTTGTCTGTGCTCGCATTTGCAGTGCTCAGAGATGGTGTGCTTGAGCTGCTATAATCAACAGCTTGCGAAGCAAGCTCAACGTCAGACTGTTATACAGGCGCAGAAGCTTTAGAGACCGTGGTCCCGTCTTCGGCACCAGTTCTTGGTTGGGACGAGCCGTGAGCCTTAGTATGGCTAAAACACTGATACGAGGTTTAACTGATTGTGTGTCGAATGACGATGTCATTCGCACCCAGGTCGGCGAATTTAGCCAGTTTCTGCGAGACAAGGCAACAGACATTTCTTCTAACAAAGAGATTCCTCAAGCAGCATATAAACGTACGTGCAACAAACTTCCATTGCTACCATAACGATCGCGAAACAGCGGGGTGCAGCACGGTCATCTACATCAAACGAACGCTGCGACATGTAATTCAGCTTCCTGAGTTGGAACAACAGCAAGCAACCGGTGTGGCAGTCAGCACGTCCATAGGTCAGGTCACCTTTATATCAGTCTACAGACTACCGCGTAGACCACTGTTACAATGTCGCGTTCAAAAGCTGTTAATGGAAAGTAGCCGATTATTTATCGGCGGTCGCTTTAATGCGACTGCTACGTGCCGCCGAACTACAAAATGCTGTAGTATATGGGCCCTATGGCCTGACACCCTAACCCAGACGTGGCCGCCCAGATGTCCTCGACATTACTGTCCTGAAAGGCGCAGGCAACCACACTTTTGCATCCGTCAGGACTGCGCTATCGTTGGACCATCTGTCAGTTGTATCCGATTTCGACCTCCACAGAAACGCAGTAGAAAACAACCACCGCCAGCTGAGAGATGCCGACTGGGAACACTTCAAAGTGCACCTACCCGACACTCTCACTGCGATAGCTGACATATAAACGAAATCGAAGTGGACGAGGCTGTTGAAGTATTTAACCAGTTTACACTGCAAGCTGTTGATGCAGCCACTCCCCGACAGCCACGTAAAGTGTGGGATTTTTCCAAACACCTCCCTCCCAATATACTGCAGGGCATTATGGAAAAAGAACTGTGTAGTTCGCGAATGGCACTTCACACGAAATCCAGTGACGAAACCGCGTATTAACAGCCTTCGCCGTCAAAGGTTGCCGTAGATAACCACAAGAATCGAGACTGAGACGGGAGGGTCGTGAACCTCAGAATCGATTATTATAGTGCTTGGCGCATAACAAAACAGTTTTTACTTAGATAGCTGCGCATTCCGCCACTTTAAGTGGGACGGGAGATCGTCTGCGAGCCGAATGCCAAGGCAAATGCCTTGACGGATGCGTTTACGGAGTATTTCACGCCACTGACGACATAGTGGACGAAAACCACATTAAGCTTGTGGAGGAGCGGTTTCCTATCTTTCTCGCAAATAGAGACGAAAACGATCTCGTAGATGACTTTTCCGAAGATGAGGTGGCAAATCACCTATCACACCTCACCCTCGTAAAGCAGGAGTGGGTGGATAAGATCGGATACAAGATCGTCATACAATTGCCGCCAGAAGTAGTCCGGACCTTAGTCGCGGTATTTAACAACGTATTGAAGACGGGTACATGACCCTCCATGTGGAAATATGTGGAGGTGGAAGCCATCCCGAAACCAGGTAAGGGCCCCAGACTTGCGAGCAATTTTAGGCCTATAAGGCTTCTACTGTCACATACGAAAGTATTCGAAAGTTTATGTGCTTTACGGCTGTGAAGATTTCTTGCGGTGGAGCGCCTGTTACTGGAAGAGCAGCTCAGGTTCTGGAGGGGACACTCCACACAATTACTCTTGTTAGTTGAATAGAGAATAGAGGCACCAGACCGTTGTGAGTACTTTTGGGCAGTAGGATTAGACACGTCGAAGGCCTTAGACAGCATGTCACGTAAGTCTCCTCTTCATGCTTCTTGACCAGGAGGTACTGGTATCACATGTGTCCCTGCTCATATCATACCTCAGTAATAGAACATTCCATGTTAAAGCCCATGCAGGACTTTAGATAGCGAGACAAATCAGGGCGGGAGTGCCACAGGGATCTGTACTCGTCGCCCCCTGCTATTCGCTCTATACTCCACTGATGATCTGAAAACCCCGAGAGTTGATCTGGCTTTATATGGCGGTGACACTGCGCTGTTTACATGCAGTTTAAGAGGACAAATAGTAAGATCTCGTGCACAGCAAGCATCAGACATGCTTGAAGTTTGGGCTACCAAGTGTCAGTTCAAAATTGATGCGGCAAAGACCCAGGGTTTAATCATAACAAGAAAAAGAGCTACCAGCAGACTTAGAACCGATTCGCATTCTGGGAGGCCCCATCCCTTGGTCGCGAACCAGGAAGTACCCAGGCGTGGCCCTAGATACACATCTAACGTGGGGACCTCATGTCAGAGAGGTCTGAAGGATAGCACTGGGACGTATGAAGACGCTCTACCCCCTACTAAACCCCAGTTCGACTCTACCCACACATTGTGGAGTAACTTCGTACCTGGCCCTTATACAGCCTGTTCTAGAATCCACTGCTTTAGTGTGGGGCAATGCAGCCAATAAACATACTGACACACTGCAGCAGGTACAAAACAAAGCCTTATGCCTTGCTCTGCATCTCCCAAGGCGAGAACCGAGCACCAGACGAATGCCTGAGATGGCAGGCATACCATTTCTGTGCAATAGATTTAAACAGGCTGCTTGCCAGTTTTACACATGGATGCCAGAGAATAGGCACCTTGCCAACCTGTACAACCAGGTCCAGTGGGGACCGACCACTTGCTGGCCGGCTGTGCTATGTGAGCAGTAATTCTGTGGCAGGTAGGAAGAGCGGTTGCACAAAGTTGTGTGACAACAAGTGAAAACAAACAGATGCGAGATCTAAATTTCCCAACCCCAGATCATACGTAGGCCAGGCATTACGATTGTACAAACTACATGAAACAAGGTCCAGAGACCTTCAGGAGGGGGGGGGGGGGGGAGAGAGAGAGAGAGAGAGAGAGAGAGAGAGAGAGAGAGAGAGAGAGAGAGAGAGAGAGAGAGAGAGAGAGAGAGAGAGAGAGACCAAACAAAGACGACGACGGCCAGTGGGAACAACGCCCCTGGGCAGACAGCAAAGGGCATCCGAAGAAGGCGCATCAGCACCACAAAAATGTGCTCTGGAGGACACACCAGATGATCAGCGTTCCAACCCACCAAGAGTGAATTCGAGCAGAGGAGATGCAGACAACACGGCAGAAAGCAGAAGCTGTGGCAACATTCCGAACACTGTCCGCACCTCAGCTGCATCCAACCGCCGCACAGCACCCGTTGCAACCAACGACGACTGGACTATAGTTGTTGCCTTACTTTCTTCAGTACTCAAAACAGGCGTCTCGCCTGGCTGAGTCTGTGTCACAGTGCCCCGCAGTGCCGAGGAAGCACCGCAGCAGCCTGTGCTACACAATGCTGTGTCGTGCCGGCCTTGGCTGGCCCACTGAGTTCTGATGTTGTCAGGATGGCTGCGCCAGCAGCCAACGCAGGTGCCACCGACCCCATTGACTCCGTGCTGCTCCGCCGGGAGCTGTAGGCTGGACCTGCTGCTTCTTCCTCGCTGGCGTAGCTGAGAACGTGGCGGCAATGACCGCCCGCAATCCGGCGTCCGACTCTGTGGCCCTCACCTTGGAAGTCCCCGGTGTGTGTCGGGAGCCGAGGAGACTGCCCGCGGTAGCTGTCACCCCATCTGTTTCTGCATGTAGCCCGGCAGTGTGACACACCTCGCTGTCCAGGAGAGCTGCCACACTTGAATGAATCTCGTTAGGAAACGGCTCATATTTATACTCGGCTGTGCGCCTCTGTTTTGCCAAGCGAGTCGCTTAGCGTCACGTATGCATAACACTTAGGTTGGCCAGTGGCCCTCTTCTGCCCTGTGGCCTCTATTTGCTTTTGCAACTGCTGGTATGCATAACTTACTCCAGTCTGGCCCACGTGTGACTGTAACTCGTGCTCCGAATATCGCACAAAACTAACTTTCCCTATCCTAAATGGTGGTGCTGCTACATTATTCCCCTCTTTGGAAGACGTGGTCCCCGGGTCGACCTTTAATTAACTCTTAACTTGTTTGGGTTGGCACCTATGGCATATTTCCTTACTACTAGAACCTTAAATGTGGTCTAGTGCCCTCTCAAAACCATGACATGAAACAAAATGTAAAAATCCCTTACTGGACGACCACTGCTCGATAAACCTCTTACCTACTCGTTTCACACCCTCGGTATCCAATCCACTGGGACTTGGACTACCCTTTGTTCCCTTTGGGAATTGGCTCTTCGCCTGATCAGAATGAAAAACAACACATAACAAAGTTAAGCCTGCGATGACACTTGGCACAGAGGTGCTCAAAATGATCGTTATTTGCCGTTGCCTTTCCCTATACTGAGCGACATATTGAACAAGCTGTTCGGCTGATATGCACCTCTCTTGCTCTAAAACGAACTGGTTTACGGATCTCAACAGACCTGGCTCCAGATTTTGATTTAACAAGGTCAGATTCTGCCTTGGCAAAACTCGAAAGTGGCTTCTGGCCAGTACAGCTGTGGCTGCGTAACATTCAATTGTGTGACTCCTGACATTGACTCGGGCAGATGGAAGGTTGGACCTATTATGTTACACTTAGTTCCATTGATCAAAATTCCGCTTCCTTCAAGCTCTACACATTTCGCTTCTGTAAACACTCCTTGCTCAAAACAACTTGCTACTACTACCATTTTCTCGTAGCTGGAGATTATCCAATGCATCCTGACCCATTGCAAGCTCAATTTTGGCTCTACAATGTCCCTTGGACAGTCTATTCCTTTCCCCCCTGACTAAAAATAACTGCACCGTGCATGTGTCCCATATTTGTAGCTTCACAGATCTTCCTCCAACATTCGCTGTTTTTGATCCAAACCCAACAGCAATCGTGTGACTACTTTCATCCTTAAATTTACGTTATATGAACTAGTGCAATAAACAAGACTTTCCTGACACAACACTGTCGATAACTAAAAATTTAAACAGGAAATCCTACGACTCTGACGTCGTTCAACACATATTTATTATGGCTTTGCCAAAAAATTTACTCAGACGCATTTATTTCCCCAGAACTGTGTTCGATTTCTCCTCCAACACTCCACATATGTCAGAAGCTACACTTACCTTTTCAGTGACCTGATGACAGAGATCACCATCACCCTTCCTCCCTCATCAAAAGGACTGTTGCCCCTAGCAGGCTGACAATACTGGAAAACATACATATAATACAATGCCCAATTACTCTCGCCAACCCAATGATACGTGACAAGAAAACAAAAAAGAAACTACAAATACTCTACGACTTTCTAGATCACAAAGCATATGGTACTTCATGCTGTACTCTATATTCCTGATTTCCTCTGCACTTAGCACCTCTTTTCTCTCTCTTTCTTCCTCTTGCCTTCCTGTGACACACCTGGAATCACATCCAGGCAACCCTTAAATGGCTATAACCGCCCAATGTGTACTATCGTCATCCTAGTTGGCAGCTGAAGCTTAACATTAACAGGAGATGTGGTTTCAATAACTTGGTATGGTCCTTGATACCTCGTGAGGAACTTCTTCGTTTTCCCTTTTTGCATATAGGGGCTGGACAGCATTACCCATTGCCCCACTTTATACTGTGGTAAACTTCAGACTGTGCGGCTGGTCCCAGTGGAGGTTCGAGTCCTCCCTTGGGCATGGGTGTGTGTGTTTGTCCTTAGGATGATTTAGGTTAAGTAGTGTGTAAGCTTAGGGCTGATGACCTTAGCAATTAAGTCCCATAAGATATCACACACATTTGAACATTTTTTGGTAAACTTCCTTTCCGCTTCACTGCGTCTTCCTGCCTTTCCAAAACTTTCATTTTTGCCTTTTGTACCCATTTCTAAACATCCCGAATTGTCGTTGCAAATTGACGTACAGATTTCCTTCCTTTCTGTAGCTTCACTAAATAAAACGGTGACGGCATTTTTCGCTCGTACACTACCTCATATGGAGACAAACTGGTATTTGAATGGACTTTCACATTGGATGCATGTACAATATGCTTCAAATACTCATCCCACTGATGATAAGAATCCACATAAAAACTCAATGTCTTCCCGATTGTTCTGTGTACCTGTTCTGTCCTTCCGTTGGTCTGTGGGTGCAACGCACTCATCCTCAACTTCTTTACGTTCAATTTACACAGCTCCTTTATTAAATCTGACATGAAGTTGGTCCCTCGGTCAGTAATTATTGTCTCTGGTACCCCAAACTTCAAAATCCAGTTATTTACTAACGCTTGCGTGACCATTGCTGCCTGTTGACTTGGCATAGCCACCATCTCCACATACCTTGAGAAATGGCCTGTTATTGTCAGAACGAATCTGTTCCCCGTGCTCACCTAAAAGGTCCTAAGACATCAATCCCCAGGAAAGAAAATCTACATGTCTCTTTCGGTAATTGTTGTAGCTGTATGTGTTTCAGACTCAGATCTGCTCTCTGCGCACATGGTATACAATTCTTGAAATACTGATCCACATCTCCTTTCCTACCTCTCCGCCACTCTCCTATTCGTTGCCCTACACGCTCCACGACCGGGTAACACGTGATCATGCGCTTCCTTTAAAACCTCATCTCTCAGCTTCACTGGCACTACTACCCTTGGCTCTAACTTCGTTTCCCTGCACAGAAGACTGTCATACATATTAAACTGTGGCTGTGTCTGATACAACTGACAATTGTTGTCCGCATCCTATAATTTTTGCCATACTGCTAGGTCATAACCTATAACTTCTAATTTTCCACCTTCCTACTTAGTGCACCCACATTACCATGCTTCTTCCCAGGCTTGTGCACCACCTCGTAGTCGAATTCACTAAGCCTCAAAGCCCATCTAGTGAGTCTAGTGGACAGATCCTTCAACCCCCCACAACCATTGCAACGCAGCATGATGTGTCACTACCCGAAATCTTCTCCCATATAAGTAACATTTAAAATATGTGATTCCGTAGATTATGCTAAGCATCTCCCTCTCTGTTGTTGAGTAATTCCTCTCTGCAGCATTCAACTGCCTAGCACATAGGCTACAGGATGTTCTTTCTCATCAATTTCCTGACTAAGAACACACCCTAATGCTTGATTCGATGCATCGCATGCTAATATAAACTCCTTTCCAAAATCTGGAAACACAAGAACCAGAATTGATGTTAACACTTCTTTCAGTTTGTCACACACTTTCCGACACTCTTCTGTCCACTCAAATTTCACACCCTTCCGTAACAATCATGTCAACGGCTGTGCTAAATCTGGAAAACACTTCACGAACTTTCGATAGAAATTGCAAATTCCAGTGAGTGACTGCACTTCCTTAACTGTTTTTGATTTCTGAAAATCCCTTCCAGCCTGTACCTACCTCAGATCTGTTCCCACTCCATCCATACTGATAATATGACCCAAATATTTTACTTTTTCTAATGCAAAATGACACTTCTCCAGGCTCAACGTCAAACAAGCTGCCCTTAACCTCATAAAGACTTCTCTTAACTGCTGTCTATGTTACTCCATACTACTTGAAAACACTATAATTTCATCCAAATAGACAAGACCCTGCCGTGGTTTCAAACCCCTCAAGACACTGTCTAGCAACCTGTGAAACGTTGCTAGAGCATTTTTCAAACCGAATGGCATTCTAATGTACTGGTAATGGCCTCCAGGTGTAGATAAAGCAGTTTTTGGACAATCCTCTGGAGCCACCTCATCAAATCCATCGTAGAAAAGTACTGGCACTGTCTTAAGTCATCCAAAGTCTCCGATATGTTTGGAATGGGATATGCGTCCATTACTGTCTTATTATTGAGGTATCGGTAGTCACAACAGAACCTGTATTTCTTAGTTCCATCGGGAGCTTTTTTAGCCACGACAGTGCCCACTCCCCAGCAACTATTACTATGCTCCATAATACCGCCCGCAAGCTGCTGATCAATGAAGTCCTCCACAATCAGCAGCAAACACCTCGGTATTCTGTATAGTTTACGGTAAACAGGTGCTTCATTCCCTGTTGGTATCCTATGTTGAACTAATGGGGTTGCTCGTAACGGCCCTTGTGGAAAAAACAAATCCTTAAATTCCCACAATAATTCTTCCATATGCTCTCTTTCTCCTCCTTTCAAATGCTTAATTTTGTCACACAATTCAATTCTATCTGCAGTTAGTGGTTGATTGCTTTGCCTACCTCTCGAACACCAATCTTCGTCATCTGGCACATCCAAATTTGCTACTAAAACTCCTTTCCTCAAGTTCGCGTCTACAGCGCTAAAATTATCCACGTTCACGGGGACTACTCGCCCGTCGTTTCACTCTTGTTTGAGTACAATACCTTCTTTTTTTTTCTGTCATCAGTCTACTGACTGGTTTGATGTGGCCCGCCACGAATTCCTTTCCTGTGCTAACCTCTTCATCTCAGAGTAGCACTTGCAACCTACGTCCTCAATTATTTGCTTGACGTATTCCAATCTCTGTCTTCCTCTACAGTTTTTGCCCTCTACAGCTCCCTCTAGTACCATGGAAGTCATTCCCTCATGTCTTAGCAGATGTCCTATCATCCTGTCCCTTCTCCTTATCAGTGTTTTCCACATATTCCTTTCCTCTCCAATTCTGCGTAGAACCACCTCATTCCTTACCTTATCAGTCCACTTAATTTTCAACATTCGTCTATAGCACCACATCTCAAATGCTTTGATTCTCTTCTGTTCCGGTTTTCCCACAGTCCATGTTTCACTACCATATAATGCTGTACTCCAGACGTACATCCTCAGAAATTTCTTCCTCAAATTAAGGCCGGTATTTGATATTAGTAGACTTCTCTTGGCCAGAAATGCCTTTTTTGCCATAGCGAGTCTGCTTTTGATGTCCTCCTTGCTCCGTCCGTCATTGGTTATTTTACTGCCTAGGTAGCAGAATTCCCTAACTTCATTGACTTCGTGACCCTCAATCCTGATGTTAAGTTTCTCGCTGTTCTCATTTCTACTGCTTCTCATTACCTTCGTCTTTCTCTGATTTACTCTCAAACCATACTGTGTACTCATTAGACTGTTCATTCCGTTCAGTAGATCGTTTAATTCTTCTTCACTTTCACTCAGGATAGCAATGTCATCAGCGAATTGTATCATTGATATCCTTTCACCTTGTATTTTAATTCCACTCCTGAACCTTTCTTTTATTTCCATCATTGCTTCCTCGATGTACAGATTGAAGAGTAGGGGCGAAAGGCTACAGCCTTGTCTTACACCCATCTTAATACGAGCACTTTGTTCTTGATCGTCCACTCTTATTATTCCCTCTTGGTTGTTGTACATATTGTATATGACCCGTCTCTCCCTATAGCTTACCCCTACTTTTTTCAGAATCTCGAACAGCTTGCACCATTTTATATTGTCGAATGCTTTTTCCAGGTCGACAAATCCTCTGAAAGTGTCTTGATATTTCTTTAGCCTTGCTTCCATTATTAGCCGTAACGTCAGAATTACCTCTCTTGTCCCTTTACTTTTCCTAAAGCCAAACTGATCGTCACCTAGTGCATTCTCAATTTTCTTTTCCATTCTTCTGTATATTATTCTTGTAAGCAGCTTCGATGCATGAGCTGTTAAGCTGATTATGCGATAATTCTCGCACTTGTGAGCTCTTGCCGTCTTCGGAATTGTGTGGATGATGCTTTTCCGAAAGTCAGATGGTATATCGCCAGACTCATATAGCCTACACACAAACGTGAATGGTCGTTTTGTTGCCACTTCCCCCAATGATTTTAGAAATTCTGATGGAATGTTATCTATCCCTTCTGCCTTATTTGACCGTAAGTCCTCCAAAGCTCTTTCAAATTCCGATTCTAATACTGGATCCCCTATCTCTTCTAAATCGACTCCTGTTTCTTCTTCTACCACATCAGACAAATCTTCACCCTCATAGAGGCTTTCAATGTATTCTTTCCACCTATCTGCTCTCTCCTCTGCATTTAACAGTGGAATTCCCGTTGCACTCTTAATGTTACCACCGTTGCTTTTAATGTCACCAATACTACATTTCATAAAACAACCTAATAGATCCAAAAATTCATTATCCTCCAATGGTTCAATAACACATACTGTACCCACAGATACACTTACCCAAAGCGACTTCCCGGTGCCACTAGACACACACTCATGCAAGCCAAGCCTTACTGCTAATGTACGTGGTTCATTTGGTTTGTTCATTACGTTTAACGCCCCTCATGACAGCTCTGCATTGACAAGAGTTTCCTGTAGCTGAAATAACATTCCACAAAGTTCCACAGTTCGTTGTCCAAGGTCAATTTTGGCATGATGTTGATGCAAGAAATCTACTCCTAGGATCGTGTCGTAGCCCTCGCTTACCCATGGTACTACTTCCATGCGTGCATCAAATCAGACTTTCCCTATGCAAAAGTCAGCTGTCACTGACCCCAAAGGTGTTACCTCCATGCAACCTATAATGTGGTGGGTCTAACTTCCTTCATCCCATTAAACTCTTAATAGCCACTGACACTTGCGCCCCTGTGTCCAACTAAATCTCAAACGTTTTAGTTCTATGGGTCCTACCACTGAACATTCCACCTCTCCATGCGTATTTGTAGCATTGAAATTAAATGGAAGCTCTCTTAGATGGGTCTTGGATCTGTCTGCCGTTTAACACTTGCCCACCTCTACTAACTCGACTTCTCCATCCTCCATGCTGCTGATTTCCACCCCATCCTCTATTCTTCGGTGACTGGGTACATTGCCTCTGCACATGTCCCATACGTCCACAATTATAACATTTTATACCCGCTGGAAATACTGTTTGCCTCTCACGTACCGCTGTTGCCACATCTGTTCCCTGACATTGAACTGCCAGCTGAATGGCTGAATACAAATCTTTTGGATTCCCTTTACGCACTTTCTGTGACATATGCGCTGGTAACCCCCTCAAAAATATATAAAGTGCCCTTTGCTCGGCCTCTTGCAACAGAACACTATTCCGTTCATCGCTCTGCCTCAACTCGTAAGTATACTCATTAATTGCCTTTATCCTGTCTGCAGATTCCTCCACCGTCTCAACCTGTCCCTTTGCCATTGTACTTAACCTCTCCCTAAAGTACCGAGCACTATTCTGTTTCTTGTGCCTTTGTAAAAGCCCTTCCTTTAACTGCTTAAACTGTCCTGTCTTCTTAAGGCCTCAGAACACCTCACATATGTTTTTGCTTCACCCGTTAATCTAATTGTGGCTATATGTAACAACTGCTCATCAGACCAACTGTTCATCCCCACTGATGTCTCCAAGTCCTCTACAAACAAATGCACATCTTCAGATGCCTTTCCAGAAAACGGAATAATCAAACTTGTGGCTGCTGAATCAATCTCGTGCACCCTAGGCAACGATGACTGATCGGATGCGGTTTCCCGCTCACTTCTAGATGTTAATTCATTTCTGAACTGCTTATTGTCTTCTGTCAATTGTGCTACCTTTTCCAACAAAATCCGCACCACTTCTGGTTCTTACACACCTTGCGTCCTTGAATCTGCCATTGTGTTGCTTTCGTTCCCAGTTAGTCCCGAAACAAAATGATTAAGTACAAGAATAATCTGACTTCCTGCAGCTCCGTATCGTCATACTCAGTATCATCATAAACCAATACAAAAGTAATCAAATGCCATGAAAAAAATAAATCTTACTGTCCCACACTAACACTTACTCTGACAACAAAAATACTACGCCCACACAAACGTCTACAATGTGGCTTTTGACACTTCATACTCAAAACACAAACATAAAAGAAAGAGAACATCCAACACTCAAAAGAACAATTTTGATAGTAGTCACCACATCTTGTGACTGTACTGCAGGCGGTGGGCTCAAACGTCGTACTGGACAGACGACGTCCGCTATTCTGACAACAAATGTTGTGATGGCTTCTGCCACCAAATGTATCAGGATGACCAAATGTAGTGGGTGGGTGCCAGGAGATGCTGTATTAAAACTCAGTGAGAACTTTCCAAATGATTTATTTGCTTCCACTACAGTGGTCCGTTCACCTCGGTCTGCATCACAGGGCGCCGCAATGCTGAGGAAGCACCTGAGTGGCCTGTGCAATGCAACAGCCGCTGTGTCTTGCCGGGCTTGGCCAGCCCGCTGAGTTCCGATGAAGTCAGGATGGCTCCGCCAGCAGCTGACTTGGCGGCCACCGTCCCTGTTTACTCTGCACTGCTCTGCTGGGAGCCGTAAGCTGGCCCCGCTGCTGCTTCTTCCTCACTGGCATAGCCAAGAACGTGGCAGCAACGACCGTCCATGATCTGGCGTCCGAATGTGTGGCCCTCGCCTCAGAAGTCTCCGGCGTCTGTTGGGAGCAGAGACGACTGCCCGCAGTAGTGAGCTGAAGAGTGAGCCACCCTTGGCTGGCTGTGAACCCCGCGTTGGCCTCAGAGGGTCGAACCAACGACCCGTCGTGTACTGGGACGCTGTCGCCCCACCTGTTGCTGTGTGTAGCCCGGCAGTGTGACACGCCTCACCATCTAGGAGAGCTGCCACACTTGAATAAATCTCGTTAGAATATAGCACCTATTTGTACTCGGCTGTGCGCCTCTGTTTTGCCAAGCGTGTCGCTTCGCATCACATATGCATAATACCTTGGTTGGCCAGTGGCCCTCTTCTGCCTGTGACTTGCGCCATGGAAACTGCTGTGTACGCCCCTGTGGCCGCTATTTGCCTTCGCAACTGCTGGTATGCATAACTTATTGCAATCCGGCCCACATCTGGCAGTACCTCGTGCTCCCAATATCGCACAAAACTAATTTTCCCTATCCTAAACGGTGGTGCCGCTGCATAATGTTGAAGTTCTAGGTAGGTGTGTTTTGAACTATTGTTGCATAAAAAAACAGATAGATATGGGCCTCAATGACCATGTTCATAACAGTTAAACTCCAATGAGCAGTTGCACAATAGCTGTTACCATCTGTTTTTGTGTTATCTGCTTTTCTTTGGATTGTGTGTTGCACGTTGCTTGTTATTATCTTTTTTAAAGGAGTGCAGAGAGTAATCTGGTCTATCATTGAGTTTGAACGAGACTCCCACAACCCCAGAAAGGTGTGTGTGTTTCTTATGACCTTGTATTATTTGTGCTTTTGCAGAAGCTTAAATGTCTGGTGCAGACTGCCCCTTGTGTGTGAGGAAGTTGGGGCTTATTACCTTTGAGCTCTCCACTCCCTTTTATGGTCAAAGTTCTCATTTATTTATGGTTGCAGCAGACTGCCACACTAAACTGTCGACACTATACTTGACACTGGGTTTAGGGATATTTTGCCAGAAGATAATTTTTGAGCTGCTACTTTTATTTTGCTTGGACTTTGTGCAAAATGTTTTGGTGTGGAGAACGTCAAATCTTGTAACCTTTAATTACTGAATTTTAAACAGCCTTGCTTTCCTTAATTTTTGTATGTACTATGGTTTCTTTTTCGTTAATGTGCTTCACATTCAAACTACTATATTCCTGTCTCCCCTTTCCGTGCTTGTAAATTCCAGAATGAGATTTTCACTCTGCAGTGGAAGGTAGGAGACGAGATATTGGCAGAAGTAAATCTGTGAGGATGGGACGTGAGTCGTGCTTGGGTAGCTCAGTTGGTACAGCACTTGCCCGCGAAAGGCAAAGGTCCAGAGTTCGAGTCTCGGTCCGGCACACAGTTTTAATCTGCAAAATTATTTTGCACCATTTGTCTGTTGTCGTTGTCTTCAGTCCAAAGCCTGGTTTGGTACAGCTCCCCACACAAGGCTATCTTTGACAGGTCTCTTTAGCTGTTTCTCCCTACTGCACTCTACATACATTTAGTCCTGCTTACTATTTTCAAGCCTTGATCTCCCTCTACAGTTTCTATGCTGTGTACTTCCTTCCATTATCAAACTGACAATTTTTGATGTCTCAGAATGTCCTGTCAACTGATCCATTTCTTTACTCAAGTTATGCTACAAATTTAATTTCCTCCCACTTTGATTCAGTACTTGCTCATTAGTTCTTTGATCTACCCATCTAATTCTAAACATTGTCTGTGCCATCACATTTAAAAAAAGAAACTTATTTCTCTTGTTTGAAGTGCTTATTGTCCAGGTTTAACTTCTGTACAGGGCTACACTCCATGCAAAAGCCTTTAGAGAGACCTCCTAACACTTAATTTTATATTCAGCGTTAACAAATTTATATTTTTCGGAATTGCTTTTCTTGCTATTGACAGTCTGCACTTTGTGTTTTCTACTTTGGCAATTGCCAGTTATTTTGCTGCTAAAATAATAAAACTTATTTGCTACTTTTAGTGTCTCGGTTCGTAATGTAATATTTGTTAATATCATCTGATTTAATGTGACTACATTCCACTAACCTTCTTTTACTTTTGTCGATATTCATCCTATAAACTCTTTCCAAGACAAGATTCATTTCCTTTTTTTTCTTTCTTCCAGCTGCTTTTGCAATTCCTTTGCCAACTCTAACAGAGTTACGATGTTATTGGCAAAGTGCAAGTATTTATTTCTTCTCCATTTCCAAAATGCTCTTCACCTTCCTTTACTGCTTGCTCTTGTAGAGACTGAAGAATATTGAAAAGAGGTTACAACCTTGTCCCACTTCCTTCTCGAGGACTGCTTTTGTGTCATGCCTTTTGAATCTTATAACTGCAGTCTGGTTTCTGTATGAGTTGTGGATAACTTTTCACTCCCTGTATTCTATCCTTGCTGCATTTAGAATTCCAGAGTGTGTATTTCGGTCCACATTGTCAGAAAATCTATCTACAGATGCCATGAAATGTAGGTTTGCCTTTCTTCAGTCTCTTTTTCTAAGTAAGTTGTGAGGTCAAGGTGGCCTTGTTTGCTCATACATTTATCCAGCACACAATCTGATACTCCCTGAGGTCGGCTTCTATCAGTTTTTACCATTCCTCTGTGTATAATCTGTGTCACTATTTTGCAACTGTAACTTAATAAATTGATGGTTTGATAGTATTCACACCTGTCAGTGCCTGGCTCCTTTGGAATTGAAATTATCAGGTTCTTCTTTAAGATGGCAAGTCTTTTACTTGCCTGATGAATCTTGCATATGCAGTGGAATACTTTTGTTATGGCTGGCCCTCCAAAGGATATCAATAATTCTGAGACAGTCTATACTTCAGTCTTCCAAAGTGCTGCCAAATTCTTCTCATGGATCATATTTTACATCTCATCTTCATTTACTTCCTCTCCTCTCTTCCTATAATAATATGCTAAAGTCTGTTTCCATTTTATAGACTCTCTAGGTATTACTTCCACCTTTTAGCCTTCCCATTTTTGGTTACTATGGGTCGAGCATCTGAAATCTTAATATTCGTACAAGTTTTTGTCTTTCCTCCAAAGGTCTCCTTAATTTTCCTATAAGCTGCATCTATCTTTCCCATATCATGCATGCTTCTACAGCCATGTATTTCTCTTCTAACCAGTCCTGCTGTGCCAATTTGCACTTTCTGTCAATCTCATGTTTTGAACATTGTACTATTCATCTTGTGTGTCAAATAATGGATACAAGGTTCAAAGTTTGTAACTCTAGTAACAACCTTTTACAGGTAAGCATCACGTGTTATTAAATTTTGAGAGCAGAATGTACATTTAAGACAGAGTCTAAGATACACATCTGATTTTATGCTATAGCTGCGCACAGTGATAAGCATTGTTAATCTGCACTTCACAGACTGACCTATGAATTGTGTTGTGTACGGTAAAATAGAAAATACAGACGAGTCAATATTTTTAAGTTTAGCTTTCACAGTTTATTACACTTCCGTGTCTCGTGAACAGGCACACTGCAAAATTTATATTTTTTAATAAAACTAACTTGGGATATTAAAACTTTGCACCCAAGGTAGACTCGTAGCCAACTAACAGACATTTCTCTGGCCCACTGTTGCCATCTATAAAAATGTGATGACAATGGCTGTTGCATATTGCATTTGTAGAAAATTTGTTACTACAAAATAAAATAAGTTTTCCTGTGGCAAGAATGTTTGTGGAAATGCATGTTTAAATAGAAAATTAATAAAATATACTGTGCGAAGATTAAGAAATACAGTCAAATATTCAGTTGGTATTTTGTAAAAAATTATTATTAAGTTAAACGAGACCTTTTTACTACATTTTTCTGTAATTGATGCATTAGTCTTGGGTAGTATATCATTCGAAGAAAGAAATCATGTAATCTACATTCCAAAAATACGTAACACAGGGTATGGTGGCAGATCAGATGCTAGACTGTAGTATCACACATTTCGTAATGTCAAACTTGGGTCACCGTGGTACAGTGTCTGTAATCTCCATTTGGCTACTTCATTTGGTACATTTTTATATTTTTTCCCTTTCATCAATTAAATTCAATATCTTCTGTGTTATCCAAGGACTTTTACTTGGACTTTTCTTTTTGCCTGCTGGATTCACTGCTGCATTCACTATCTCAGCTCTGAGATACCAATTTGCTGTCTGTTGTATCTCTTTTACCTGTTTGTCTATAAGTGCCCAATGCTCTCTTTCAATCTCTCAACAACTTCTGATCCTTTGTTTTAAAAATCAGGTCTCCTTAATTTCCTAACTTTCTGTATTTCCTTCAGTGCAGGTCATAATGAATAAGTTATGGTCAGAGTCCACATCTACCTCTGAGAATGTTTTGTGGTTTAAAAACTGATTCAAAATCTGTGTGCCTTATCATTATAGAATTATGTAATCTGTTTGAAACCTTCTGGTGTCTCGAAGTGTCTTCCTTGCATACAATCTTATTCTATGATTTTTAAACAAAGTGTCTCAATGTGATCTGTTGCCAGTAGAGTTGACAGTGCATTTGGGCATGTCCCTCACCATTTATTTAGCTTTAATTTAGTAAAAGATTAGTGTACCATATTTTAGATACAACTACTTCTCTAGCTCTGGGATACTGCCTAGCACGTGACATTTAAAATTAACATATTTAAAAATAATTTACTTTCATTCCTGTAATATTTCGCAGGAAGAAATGTTTTTTAAATATGGTTAGTTTTATCTAAGAGTTCCTATGTTGTCAATGACCGTCAGCTTAGAATTAATTTGTGAGCTTAAACAATTAAAGACTGAAATAAAGATCTGTGGCGTTGCCCACAATTCTTCTACATATCAGAACCTTAAGTTCCTAATGTCTCTATCTATGTGAAGAAGCAAGATGAAAATTGAATATCCTAGCAAAAATTTGAGACTGTTAGAGACAGAACACAAGCTTAAATTTGTCATGGATAGTGGAGTCAATCAGCCATGTATTTATCAATGGAACATTTTGGCGTATTTCTCAAGTGATTTAAAAATCTTGGGAAACCTAAATCAGGATGATTGGATGGGAATTTGAACTCTGTTCCTCCCAAAAGAAAGCTCAGTGTGTCAACCAGCTGGTATACGAGCAATGCTAACTACACCAGTTTCCACAAATCTAGAAATAACTAAAACATGATGTTAGATGTGAGGGGACTTATCCTGGATCTAGAAACATGATATATTTGTCTGCGTTGTAGTGCACTATTTATGTTTGTGCTAAGAAAAAGTTTTAGGTGTACAGAATGGTTGTCAGTTTATTACAGCAACACACTGCAGAGTGTGAGCAGAGTAAACAGGAATAATGCACTTAACAACAATATAACAACTAATGTTGTCTGTGAATCCCAGAGAAAATAAGGAATTCTTCTTGCACAGCTGTTCTCAGTGTTGTAATGATGTGCAGAGCATTCTGAGCTGTGTGTCAAAAGTGCACCTATGTTTTTTGACCAAGTTGTTGTGATGGTCACAACTTCCATGGAATTACCAGCTTGGTCAAGGATTGTCATTATCTAGGATGAAATAATCTCTTGCACTGACACGGAAATTTTTATGCCTGTATGTCTGTTCAGTCAGTGCATGTGACTGCTGTGCGGAGAATGTGGATTCACTGAATTAAGAATGTCATGATGACAGTTAGTGTATGACAGCTATTATTTATAAATTTGATTTTCTGTTATAAGATATCTGGTTGCTGCAGTTCTTTACTAGGCTCACATTTCTGCTGGTAAGATTTTTGTCACTTGACACTGGAAAATTTTTTAAAATACCATTTTGTTTGTAAAGGTTCTGAAGTTTTAAAGACCAGGTGCGTGAGGGGCGCACCTGTGATCGCACCATGCCACGAAACAAGAGGCGTATCGAGCTCGTCACAGAAGATGAGCGCCAGTTCAGCAAGCGTACAAGGAGTCATGTCAGGTACCAATGTTTCTAAAGTGTGTGTGTGTGTGTGTGTGTGTCTGAATGTTATTATTATTATTATTATTATTTCACTATTATATACCAGTATTATTCTTTCAGACACCTTTAGTGCTGTTGTTTATGCTTGAATGCCTCTGGAGATGGTAGATTCCCATTAAACAGAACACTATACTAGAGTATGTTGGTTTAAATGTATGGTAGTTTCCTCTCACACATATTGAGTAAACTTCCTTAAACAGATCAGTTATTAAGGGCACATTCAAAGGATGTACCAATTCATGTGCTCTGAGGCTACAACTATCCAGTTCAGTTTCTTGAACATCCTATAAAACCACAAAAAATTGCCCATGACTGTAGTACTAACTGTTAGTAACAATAGTGAGTTATCACAGAGCTGGACAATTTAGATCTCAACCTGAGTAGCAAATGAATTTTGATGCATTATTTGCTAATCTTGTCACAGTATTGTTGATGGCAGTGTACTCCAGGTAGTTCGTTACTAATGATCACTTTATCATATGCTGATGGCCTGCCACCCATATTTTTTGTTGTTGTTTAATATACACTGAAGAGCCAAAGAAACTGGTACACCTGTCTAATATTGTGTAGGCCCCACACGAGCATACAGAAGTGCCACAACACAATGTGGCATGGACTTGACTAATGCCTGAAATACTGTTGGAGGGAATTGACACCATGAATCCTGCAGGGCTGCCCATAAATCTGTAAGAGTACATGGGGGTGGAGATATCTGCTGAACAGCACATTGCAAGGCATCCCAGATATGCTCAATAATTTTCAGGTCTGGGGAGTTTAGTGGCTAGAGGAAGTGGTTAAACTCAGAAGTGTGTTCCTGGAGCTACTCTGTAGCAATTCTGGATGTGTGGGGTGTTGCATTGTCCTGCTGGTATTGCCAAAGTCTGTTGGAATGCATAATGGACATGAATGGATGCAGGTGATCAGACTGGATGCTTACATATGTCACCTGCCGGAGTCGCATCTAGATGTATCAGGGGTCCCATGTCACTCCAGCTGCACATGCCCCACACCATTACACAGCCTCCACCTGCTGGAACAGTCCCCTGCTGACATGCAGGGTCTTTGGATTCGTGAGGTTGTCTCCATACCTGTACACGTCCATCCACTTGATACAATTTAAAATGACTCGTCCGACCAGGCAACATGTTTCCAGTCATCAACAGTTCAATGTTCGTGTTGATGGGCCCAGGTAAGGTGTAAAGCTTTGTGTTGTGCGGACATCAAGGGTACACAAGTTGGCCTTCGGCTCCAAAAGCCATTTAGATGAAGTTTCATTGATTGGTTTGCACACTGACACTTGTTGATGGCCCAGTGTTGAAATCTGCAGCAATTTGTAGAAGGGTTGCACTTTAGTCACACTAAATGATTCTCTTCAGTCTTTGTTGGTCCCATTCTTGCACGATCTTATTTCGGCTGCAATGTTGTCAGAGATTTGATGTTTTACCGGATTCCTGATATTCATAGTACACTCGTGTAATGGTCGTATGAGAAAATCCTACTTCATCCTACCTTGGAGATGCTGTGCCCCATCACTTATGCGCCAACTATAACACCATGTTCAGACTCACTTAAATCTTGAACACTTGTCATTGTAGCAGCAGTAACTGATCTAACAACTGCGACAGACACTTGTCGTCTTATATATCCATTGCTGACAACAGTGCAATATTTTGCCTGTTTACATATATCTGTTTCTGAATACGCAGGCCTATGCCAGTTTCTTTGGCACTTCAGAGTATAAATGCTTGTATCCATTGTAGATACTCTACACCTAGCTGCTCGTTACATTTATCACTTAAGAGGCAAAATCTTTTATACACACAACAACATTCTTACCAAGGGTGCTTTGAAAGTTCAACATTTGTGCTACTTTATCTCTTGTTAGTCCTGTTTGGTATGGATCCCACACACTTCAGCAGTATTCTATCACATAGCACACAAATGATTTGTAAGTGGGCTCCATTGTAAACTGACTGCATCTTCTCAGTATACTGCCAGTAGATCGAAGTCTGCCGCCAGATTTAATGCCTGATTTCTGTTAAGACTCATTGATATTGCAGTCACAGGATTTTTTTATTTTTGAAGTGGAAAATCTCACATTTTGAGCATTTAAAGCAGGTTGTCAGTCTTTGCATCATTTTAAATAATATCAAAGTCTGACTGAATATTTGTGCAGGCATCAGAAAGTACTTCATTATAGATAAATGGCATCATCTGCAAAAAGTCTGAGGCTACTGCTAATATTGTTTGACTAATCATAAATATACAGTATGAGCAGCACCTACCACAGTACAGTTTGCTAGTGCGTACTTGAAGTTACTTGTGTGTAAGTTGATGAATCAACAGTGAAGATAACATGCTGCACCATACTTGAGAAATCCTGAATCCAATCACAAATTCAGTTGATAACCCATATTATTGCCTTCACAAGGTGCTCACAACTCTTGTTTGTGCATGCGTGGCGAGAATAGGGCCCCAAGCCATTGCAGCATCTACCTCGTTTCTTGTGCTGCAGTCTTCCATCTGACTACTTCTCTTTAATTCCTTTTCCATGGTGGCAATCTTTGATGGTAACTGTGCTGTATCTCTAGGTCCCATTTGATTTAATGTACTTATCTATCCATTTACTTATCTATCCATTTACTTATCTATCCATTTACTTATCTATCCATTTACTTATCTATCCATTTACTTATCTATCCATTTACTTATCTATCCATTTACTTATCTATCCATTTACTTATCTATCCATTTACTTATCTATCCATTTACTTATCTATCCATTTACTTATCTATCCATTTACTTATCTATCCATTTACTTATCTATCCATTTACTTATCTATCCATTTACTTATCTATCCATTTACTTATCTATCCATTTACTTATCTATCCATTTACTTATCTATCCATTTACTTATCTATCCATTTACTTATCTATCCATTTACTTATCTATCCATTTACTTATCTATCCATTTACTTATCTATCCATTTACTTATCTATCCATTTACTTATCTATCCATTTACTTATCTATCCATTTACTTATCTATCCATTTACTTATCTATCCATTTACTTATCTATCCATTTACTTATCTATCCATTTACTTATCTATCCATTTACTTATCTATCCATTTACTTATCTATCCATTTACTTATCTATCCATTTACTTATCTATCCATTTACTTATCTATCCATTTACTTATCTATCCATTTACTTATCTATCCATTTACTTATCTATCCATTTACTTATCTATCCATTTACTTATCTATCCATTTACTTATCTATCCATTTACTTATCTATCCATTTACTTATCTATCCATTTACTTATCTATCCATTTACTTATCTATCCATTTACTTATCTATCCATTTACTTATCTATCCATTTACTTATCTATCCATTTACTTATCTATCCATTTACTCCACATCAGTTTTTGGCTGAAATAATTTTTGGTCCCCTTTTGGATTTAACCTCCCTTTTCAAAATATTTTCTGTAGTATGGACTGACTGGGGAAGAAAACCCTAACAGCACCATGTGCATACAGCATTGAAGATCTTTTGTGCACAGTATCCATGTAGACTTGTGTATGTACTTAAAAGCCAACACGGTAGCCAATCTGATGTGATTGGATCGTTATTTACCCTTTTGGTATAGCCGCCTGACAGCACAGGGATTACATTTTTTGAAGCTTTAGCTGTTAGCACACCATGCATGCCAAGGAGTAATGCCCATATTCTTGGGACATCACGACTCCTGGCAGTGGCCATCATGCCAGATGACCTTTGCTGTTCCTGGATGATGCCTGGGGAGAGCTCTTGAGTAGAGTAAGTGGCATCAGGATAGACATTTTGCACATGAAATGCAGTGAACTTGACCAAATCAGTGCCCATACTGGTCTCAGTATCTTGATAGATAAATATAAATAATTCAATACAGACAGTTACCATAGAACTGCTTTCCCTACCCTGGGTACCCAAAGGGAAGAGAGAGAAGCCAGAAGACTGGGAACGAAACAATGGAGATACTTTCAAAGGGACGAAACCATTACGTTTTTGGTGGAGCAAATAGAAGATAAATTTGGAGAAGTAGACTCATTGGGAAAATTGCAAAATGGATAACTTTTGATTAGTCTCTCCTCTGCTGCACAATTTAAAGTGCAGGGGCGAGAGCAGGGGCCAGGGCATCTCCCTCTACATACTGTAGCAGGAGAGGGGGGGCAGTTCTAGACCCTACCTCTCTTACCAGCTGCCTGTGTTATCCCCCTTTACCTCTGTATTAATTGCTTTTAGATGCGGTTTGCCCCCTTTCACTGTCGCACCCTGTTTCTCCATTTTAGCTGTTGCAACTGGTTGATTAGTGAATGCTGTTGCTCTTCAGTGTGTTTGCTATAATTGATTGGGGGTGTGATGACTGGAGGAGGGATGGCCCCCATTGAATGCACAGTCCCAGGGGACACTCACCTGGCCCCACCCACCTCCTGCGTTGATCGTGTCTCATGTTTCATTATTGACGGTATTATGAAAAGGATGGATTGCTACTCGCCATATAGTGGAGAATGTCAAATCAAACACCTTTCAGCCATCTAATTTTCAAACTGTTATTTTATTTTGCTGTCAGCTTTGGCAGTTTACTACACCATCTTCAACCCCCTAACCAATGTGTTGGAAGATTCCAACCTCAGTTCTTGTCAAAACAGGGCCAGACATATGTGTAGATTTCTGCCTGATACGGTGATCACTTTGACCATCAACTGCACGACCATCATATAAACAATGTTTTTGTGGATGGTACGATTTTCAAAACCTAATGGAAACAAAATGGCATTGAATGTAGTGTTCAGAAACAAAAACCTATTTAATTGTCTTTGTCTGTTTTTACAATTCGTCCATCAAATTAGGGGATCCATTCTGCCCTACCTTGTGTAATGTAACATAATTAATAGTAATTGAAAATGGAAAACACACTAATCCAATTATTTCAGTTTTTGCTGAGATTTTTATTTCATGTAAGGGGCATTCAAAAACAAATGAACTGGAGGCATAATTACAGAAACCGGTACCCGAATGTTAGAAGTATTGACCCTGGCTGTCGAGGCACCAATGTGAACCATTTCTACACGTGCAGCTGTATGTCGTTGTCAGAGGTGAATTGTTTGCCCCTCAGAGCCTTTTTAAGGGGACCAAAAATGGCGTAATCACGAGGAGAGAGGTCCGGACTGTATGGAGGGTGGCCGAGAACCTCCCATTTGAATTTCTGCAGGAGTGCTGCGACTGTGTTGGCTGTATGAGGCTTTGCATTCCCATAGAGTAGAATGACCCCACGGGTGAGATTGCATGGTCATTTTGATTTGATCGCTTGGTGAAGGACGGTCAAGGTTTGTGAGTAACGATGTGCATTCACTGTTGTCCCGTGCTGTAGCAAATGAATCGGAAGGGGGCCAGCTTGGTCAAAGGAGGTCAGCATAACCTTTTCTGCACTCATGTGGATGAAGACATCCAGCTGTACATGCAGAACTGGTACACATCGCAGATCCGGGAATTTTATGAGACAGCCATTCAACACCTTGTGTCATAGTGGGACAAGTGTCTCAATAGCCAGGGTCAATACTTCTAACACACAGGTACTGGTTTCTGTAATTATGCCTCCGGCTCATTTCTTTTTGAACGCCCTTTATACTGAGAGAGAAACATTGCATTCCCCAGGGTAATATCATAAAAAACATTCACAGCATAAAAATTCAGAGCAACATGAACAATGTGTGAAAGCTCATCTTTTACTGTGAATATCATCAACAAAAGCAGCCTTGTCAGTGTTGGTAAGTACCTCACAATCTAGCGATAATTTGTGGTAAGCCACAAAAGCTGGAGCTTCTAATTGTTTATGGATCAAGACATTTATTTAAATTATGTTGTTTCTACTTTCGATTTTTCTTTCATTCTGCGAAGAAAACAGTAAAATTCTGTATTTAGCAAATCTAATTCATTACCTGTCAGTAAAAGTATGTGTTGCAGGGTTGACAGAATTACTTTTAATGAGCACATTGGTATTCAGATTTCATTGACAAACAGTTGATCATATAAGGAGCAGTTGGTTTGCCCACCCCACTGGTCAGTAATGTACGGAAAGTCTCTATTTTGAAAAGGTCATTAAATTGTGTCCAAAAGGTTCCAAACTGTGTAAGTGTAGACCAGATGTGGCTTAAATTCAAAGCAATAGTGTTGACAGTGATTGAGATTTTTGTACCAAAAAATTAATAAGAGGTGGAAATGATCTGCCATGGCATTCAAAACAGATCACAAAGGTGGTGCAGAAGTAACAAAAAAATCATGCCAGCTCTAAAAGAGTGCAAAATCTCAAGGGTTGGCAATGATTTACAGAATCTGTAAATTTATTGTGGACTGTAATTTGAGATGATTTTAATAGTTTCCACAATGAAATTCTGTAGTGAAACCTAACAGAAAATCCATAGGTACTCTGGTAATCTGTAAACAAGCAAGAAACAGTTAGTACCTACACTGTGTAACAGCAATAGTAATAAAACAGTGCCACTAAAGTGGAGTTAGTGAATAGTTTTCTGGAATTATTTCACCAAAGCAAACAAAGTAAGTATTTTAGAATTTGAATCGAGAACAGTTGCCAACATAACTCTGAAGTAGATACCCTTGGTATAGTGAAGTGATTTAAATCACTTAATGAAGGCAGGTTTTGGGTCCATATTGTGTGCCAGTTTCTTCCAGAGTATGCTGGCATGATAGATCCATACCTAGCAATCTTAGGTTGGCAGCCCTGCAGCCAGGCGACTAGCGCGAGTTTTGGTGTTCTCATAAACATAAGTCATTTTAGATTATAAAACATATAGATTAGTACTGATTACGTGGTAAATAGGTGTATTAGTGTGCCTCTTAAGTGTACCACTAAAAGTTTCATTTTTCTGTACGTAATAAAGCAGAAAATGTGAAAAGACCGTACAGTCGTATTTTCTGTTTACGTTCTGCTGCAGCAAATCTATAGAATTTTGTTTAGTTGTTCCTTGCTCTCTCTCCAACAATTTAACTTAGTGTACGTCTTCATTATTTAACTAACATTTCCGGAAAGTAGCATAAAGTTTAAGTTGTTGTTTCAGAAACTTTGCACTTTTGTTTTTGGTTACACACAGTTGCGTATAGGCCGAATTTGTGTAACCGAATTTTCGTGTTTATCTGTAATTTAACTGACTTATTCTTAATAAACAGTTAAGTTTATCATGAGTGAAAAGTGCTTGACTTGCCGTAGAATTGTTAGGTCGGAGCTTTGGTGTGATGGGTGCTATAGTTTTTTCCATGTGGGTGACTGTAGTGGCATGGGAATAGGGGAAGTAAATGAGTCATCAGTGGTTTTGTAGGATTTGTAGTAGAGATAGGAAGATACTGGAACAGGAGGGGAAAATTGCCGCCCTTCAGGCTGAGTTAGACGAGGCCAGGGGAGATCTTGACAGGTTAAGGAGGGAGAAGGGTAAAGAGAGGTGGGAAGTGGCAACAGGCAATAGGAGGAACAGGCCAAGAACTTTGTCTGACAGCTTCATGGTGAATGTGGAAAATAGATTTGACCTGTTGCTTCAATTAGAAGCTGGTGAGCCTCAAGCAGTTGTAGGTGTAGACGGGGCACAACAAACTTTCAGCAGCAAATTGAAAAGTAAGAATGTAAGGAAATCAGTAAAGAGAAAGAAAATGTTGTTGTTAGGTAGTTCCCGTGGAAGAGGTGTTGGCCAACTTTTGCATGATGAACTAGGATCAGAATACCAGGTCACCAATTTTTTTAAACCTAGTGCTGGTCTGGAGCAGGTGACAGAGGATTTAGGATCACTTTGCAAAGATTTCACTAAGGAAGACACCGTGGTTATAGTGGGTGGGGCAGATAACAGTATTGACAGAGATCCTGGGTGCAGTATAGAGTGTGACCTGGCGAAGATTGTATCAGCATCGAAGCATACTAGTGTTGAGTTTGTATCTGTTCTTGGGCGCCATGACCGACCTCATTTGAACTCTTCTGTGAAGAGAGTTAATTGGGAGCTGGAACGGCTGCTTATGTTGGGTGCAGGGTCACACATTGGTGTGGTTCCTGTAGATTCTCTCAGTAGGTGGGATTATACTAGGCATGGCCTTCACCTCAACAGGAAGGGGAAGGGTAAATTGGCTGGGGAAATAGCAGAAAAGTTAAAGGGGAGAGGCACTGTCATGAGTGGTAAAATACCAGTGGTTATAGGGTTCAGAAAACACCCATTTTTAGGGTAGGGAGGACAGAAAGAAAGCAAATCTTAAGAGAGGTTAGAACTGAGACAAACCTTAAGTTTGAGAAAGAAATCAAAAAACATAATTCCAGCTTATTACATCAGCATAAACAGCTATTAGTTAAGAATTTTCAACAGTCAGCAGATATTATAACTGTACCAAATTTTAACTCAGTCAGTGTGAAATGTCAGCTATGTTTATTGCATCAAAATATTAGAGGACTGAGAAATAAAATTAATGAATTAACTATCTGCATAGATGAATTCGAGTCTTCAAACCCAGCTGACATAATCTGCCTCTCTGAACATCATGTGACCACTGGTATAGAACTTTTAAGTGTTACAGGGTTTAGGTTAGCATCTCATTTTTGTAGATCAGAAATGGAGAAAGGAGGAGTTGCCACATTCATTAGGAACTGTCATAAATTTAAGAACATGGACATTCATAAATTTTGCCTAGAACAGCATACGGAAACATGTGCAACAGAATTAGAATTTCACAAAAAATCCTTCATAATATTAAGTGTATATCGAGCACCTGCAGGTAACTTCAATATGTTTGTAAACCACCTTGAAGCTGTACTGGCCCATTTAACAACCAAAAACAAAGAAATAGTGGTTGCTGGTGATTTCAATGTAGATTTCCTTAAAGACTCTCCCAATAAGAACTTATTTGAGTTACTAACACTATCATTCAACTTAATTCCCACTGTAAAGTTCCCCACTAGGGTAGCCACTTGCTCACAAACAGCCGTTGATAATATCTTTATAGAAAAGTCCAATGAACAAAATTATATTACAAAACCGATAGTCAATGGCCTCTCAGACCATGACATGCAGTTCCTTCTGTTAAATGTTAATACTGAACAGGATATAAAATCTGTTAAATCTGAGCTCAAGAGGGTAATCAATAAGCCAAAAATTGATTATTTTAGGACACTCCTCGGAGACATTCACTGGACTGATGTTTACAGTGCTCATGGCATGAATTAAAAATATAACACTTTTGCTAATAAAGTGCTTACCTTATTCGAACACTGTTTTCCCCCAAAACGTACCAAGGTTAGAGCAAAGTCGACAAAAAAGCCATGGATTACTCGAGGAATAGGGGTATCTTGTAAAACAAAAAGAAAACTGTATCTGTCAATCCGAAACAGTTCCGATGTTGATGCTACAGCACATTACAAGAAATACTGCAAAATATTAAAGACTGTAATACGGATGTCAAAGCAAATATATTACAAGGAAAAGATAGTCATATCAGATAACAAAATAAAGACAATATGGGATAAAGTGAAGGAGGAGACCGATAGAACCAGACATGAAGAGGAACAAATAGCATTAAGAGTAAATGATACATTGGTGACAGATGTGTATAGTGTTGCAGAACTTTTTAATAAACTTTTTATAACTGTTACTGAAAAGATGGGGTTGTCAGGTTTGGTAGATGCTGCTATGGAATACCTCAGACCAGAAATATCAAGCAACTTCCATAATATGAATTTTGACCCTCACTACTCCAACAGAAATAATGTCCATCATAAAATCTTTAAAATCAAAAACATCTAGTGGGTATGATGAAATATCAACAAAGTTAATTAAAGAATGTGATTCTGAGCTAAGTAACATATTAAGTTATCTGTGTAACCAGTCATTTATCAGTGGAATATTTCCTGAATGGCTGAAATATGCTGAAGTTAAGCCACTGTTTAAGAAGGGAGATAAAGAAATTGCATCAAATTTCCATCCAATTTCACTGTTGCCAGCATTCTCAAAAATTTCTGAAAAAGTAATGTACAGTCGGCTTTATAACGATCTTATCTCAAATAACATACTGTCAAAGTCACAGTTTGGATTTCTAAAAGGTTCTGATATTGAGAACGCTATCTACACTTAAAGTGAAAATGTGCTTAATTCATTAGACAAAAAATTGCAGGCAACTGGTATATTTTGTGATCTGTCAAAGGCATTTGACTGTGTAAATCACAATATCCTTTTAAGTAAATTAGAGTTTTATAGTGTAACAGGAAATGCTGCAAAATGGTTCAAATCTCATATCTCTGGCAGGAAACAAAGGGTGGTATTAGGAAAGAGACATGTATCAAGCTATCAGGCATCATCCAACTGGGAACTAAATTATGTGTGGGGTCCCACAAGGTTCCCATTTTGGGGCCCTTACTTTTTCTTGTGTACATCAATGACCTTTCATCAGTAACATTACCAGATGCCAAGTTCGTTTTGTTTGCCGATGATACAAACATTGCAATAAATAGCAAATCATGTGTAGTCTTGGAAAGATCAGCCAATAAAATATTTGTGGACGTTAATCACTGGTTCCCTTTTTTTTTTTCCCCCCAGTCTACTGACTGGTTTGATGCAGCCCGCCACGAATTCCTTTCCTGTGCTAACCTCTTCATCTCAGAGTAGCACTTGCAACCTACATCCTCAATTATTTGCTTGACGTATTCCAATCTCTGTCTTCCTCTACAGTTTTTGCCCTCTACAGCTCCCTCTAGTACCATGGAAGTCATTCCCTCATGTCTTAGCAGATGTCCTATCATCCTGTCCCTTCTCCTTATCAGTGTTTTCCACATATTCCTTTCCTCTCCAATTCTGCGTAGAACCACCTCATTCCTTACCTTATCAGTCCACTTAATTTTCAACATTCGTCTATAGCACCACATCTCAAATGCTTTGATTCTCTTCTGTTCCGGTTTTCCCACAGTCCATGTTTCACTACCATATAATGCTGTACTCCAGACGTACATCCTCAGAAATTTCTTCCTCAAATTAAGGCCGGTATTTGATATTAGTAGACTTCTCTTGGCCAGAAATGCCTTTTTTGCCATAGCGAGTCTGCTTTTGATGTCCTCCTTGCTCCGTCCGTCATTGGTTATTTTACTGCCTAGGTAGCAGAATTCCCTAACTTCATTGACTTCGTGACCCTCAATCCTGATGTTAAGTTTCTCGCTGTTCTCATTTCTACTGCTTCTCATTACCTTCGTCTTTCTCTGATTTACTCTCAAACCATACTGTGTACTCATTAGACTGTTCATTCCGTTCAGTAGATCGTTTAATTCTTCTTCACTTTCACTCAGGATAGCAATGTCATCAGCGAATTGTATCATTGATATCCTTTCACCTTGTATTTTAATTCCACTCCTGAACCTTTCTTTTATTTCCATCATTGCTTCCTCGATGTACAGATTGAAGAGTAGGGGCGAAAGGCTACAGCCTTGTCTTACACCCATCTTAATACGAGCACTTTGTTCTTGATCGTCCACTCTTATTATTCCCTCTCCCTATAGCTTACCCCTACTTTTTTCAGAATCTTGAACAGCTTGCACCATTTTATATTGTCAAATGCTTTTTCCAGGTCGACAAATCCTCTGAAAGTGTCTTGATATTTCTTTAGCCTTGCTTCCATTATTAGCCGTAACGTCAGAATTACCTCTCTTGTCCCTTTACTTTTCCTAAAGCCAAACTGATCGTCACCTAGTGCATTCTCAATTTTCTTTTCCATTCTTCTGTATATTATTCTTGTAAGCAGCTTCGATGCATGAGCTGTTAAGCTGATTATGCGATAATTCTCGCACTTGTGAGCTCTTGCCGTCTTCGGAATTGTGTGGATGATGCTTTTCCGAAAGTCAGATGGTATATCGCCAGACTCATATAGCCTACACACAAACGTGAATGGTCGTTTTGTTGCCACTTCCCCCAATGATTTTAGAAATTCTGATGGAATGTTATCTATCCCTTCTGCCTTATTTGACCGTAAGTCCTCCAAAGCTCTTTCAAATTCCGATTCTAATACTGGATCCCCTATCTCTTCTAAATCGACTCCTGTTTCTTCTTCTACCACATCAGACAAATCTTCACCCTCATAGAGGCTTTCAATGTATTCTTTCCACCTATCTGCTCTCTCCTCTGCATTTAACAGTGGAATTCCCGTTGCACTCTTAATGTTACCACCGTTGCTTTTAATATCACCAAAGGTTGTTTTGACTTTCCTGTATGCTGAGTCTGTCCTTCCAACAATCATATCTTTTTCGATGTCTTCACATTTTTCCTGCAGCCATTTCGTCTTAGGTTCCATGCAGTTCCTATTTATTTCATTCCTCAGCGACTTGTACTTCTGTATTTCTGTATTCCTGATTTTCCCGGAACATGTTTGTACTTCCTCCTTTCATCAATCAACTGAAGTATTTCTTCTGTTACCCATGGTTTCTTTGCAGCTACCTTCTTTGTTCCTATGTTTTCCTTCCCAACTTCTGTGATGGCCCTTTTTAGAGATGTCCATTCCTCTTCAACTGTACTGCCTACTGCGCTATTCCTTACTGCTATATCTATAGCATTAGAGAACTTCAAACGTATCTCGTCATTCCTTAGTACTTCCGTATCCCACTTCTTTGCGTATTGATTCTTCTTGACTAATGTCTTGAACTTCAGCCTACTCTTCATCATTACTATATTGTGATATGAGTCTATATCTGCTCCTGGGTATGCCTTACAATCCAGTATTTGATTTCGGAATCTCTGTCTGACCATGATGTAAACTAATTGAAATCTTCCCGTATCTCCCGGCCTTTTCCAAGTATACCTCCTCCTCTTGTGATTCTTCAACAGGGTATTTACTATTACTAGCTGAAACTTGTTACAGAACTCAATTAGTCTTTCTCCTCTTTCATTCCTTGTCCCAAGACCGTATTCTCCTGTAACCTTTTCTTCTACTCCTTCCCCTACAACTGCATTCCAGTCGCCCATGACTATTAGATTTTTGTCCCCCTTTACATACTGCATTACCCTTTCAATAGCCTCATACACTTTCTCTATCTGTTCATCTTCAGCTTGCGATGTCGGCATGTATACCTGAACTATCGTTGTCGGTGTTGGTCTGCTGTCGATTCTGATTAGAACTACCCGGTCACTGAACTGTTCACAGTAACACACCCTCTGCCCTACCTTCCTATTCATAACGAATCCTACATCTGTTATACCATTTTCTGCTGCTGTTGATATTACCCGATACTCATCTGACCAGAAATCCTTGTCTTCCTTCCACTTCACTTCACTGACCCCTACTATATGTAGATTGAGCCTTTGCATTTCCCTTTTCAGATTTTCTAGTTTCCCTACCACGTTCAAGCTTCTGACATTCCACACCCCGACTCGTAGAATGTTATCCTTCCGTTGATTATTCAATCTTTTTCTCCTGGTAACCTCCCCCTTGGCAGTCCCCTCCCGGAGATCCGAATGGGGGACTATTCCGGAATCTTTTGCCAATGGAGAGATCATCATGACACCTCTTCAAATACAGGCCACTTGTCCTGTGGATACACGTTACGTGTCTTTAATGCAGTGGTTTCCATTGCCTTCTGCATCCTCATGTCGTTGATCATTGCTGATTCTTCCACCTTTAGGGGCAATTTCCCACCCCTAGGACAAGAGAGTGCCCTGAACCTCTATCCGCTCCTCCGCCCTCTTTGACGAGGCCGTTGGCAGAATGAGGCTGACTTCTTATGCCGGAAGTCTTCGGCCGCCAATGCTGATTATTTATCAAAATTTAGGCAGTGGTGGGGATCGAACCCGCCTAGCCAATTCTTTGTCACTAAACTTTGAAAAACCACACTACATGCAGTTCAGAACTTGTAAGGGGTGTCCCACGAGTATATGTCTAACATATGATGACAAGAAGATAGAAGAAGTGGACAGTGTTAAATTCTTGGGATTACAGCTTGATAATAAATTCGACTGGGAGGAGCACACCACAGAACTGCCGAAGCGTCTTAACAAATCTCTGTTTGCAATGCAAATTTTGTCAGACATGGGGGATATAAAAATGAAAAAGCTGGCATACTATGCTTACTTTCATTCCATAATGTCATATGGGATTATTTTTTGGGGTAATTCATCAAGCCAAGCTAAAGTTTTCCGGGCACAAAAACGTGCAGTAAGAGTTATATGTGGTGTGAACTCAAGAACATACTGCAGAAGCCTGTTTAGGCAGCTAGGGATACTAACTACTGCTTCCCAATATATTTATTCCTTAATGAAATTTGTCATTAAAAATATCACTTTTTCAAACCAACAGCTCAATTCATGGAATCAATACTAGAAATAAGAATAATCTTCACAAGGATTTAAAGTCGCTTAGTCTTGTACAAAAAGGTGTGCATTATTCAGGAACACACATTTTCAATAACTTGCCAGCAGCCATAAAAAGCTTAACAACCGATGAAATTCAGTTTAAGAGAAGCCTAAAGGATTTATTGGTGGCCAACTCCTCCTACTCCATTGATGAATTTCTCAGTAAAACCAACTGATTTTTATGTATATAAAAAACAATATAACTTCTGCACAATTTCAGTGCAGTAATGTGTTCATTGTAAATAAGTATTATAGTAGTTGTATTACATGTTTATTACCTTATAAATAAATAAAAAAACTTTTATTTTAAATTCAGTGCATTAGTATTTGTAAAATGACTTTCATATAGTGTTCATTAAAAAATGACGATCATTCCACTTGGGACCTGTGGAATGGTACATTAGCTTATTTGTTTTAGTTGTAAATATTTGTCATGTGTTGTTTTTCTGACATGTTCCACATCCTGGAGGACCTCCTCACTACAGATCAATTGGAATGAAAGTAAATCTAATCTAATACAACTACTGACTAGACGAAATATCCATACTTAAAGATGGGGAAGTTGCATAGGTCACACCAGTACTCAAGAAAGGAAATAGGAGTAATCCAGTGAATTACAGACCCATATCATTGACATAAATTTCCTTCAGTATATTGGAACATACACTGTATTCGAACATTCTGAATTACCTCAGAGAAAATGCTTTATTGACAAACAGTCAGCACATATTCAAAAAATATTGTTCTTTTCAAACACAGCTAGCCCTACAGGGGAT
The DNA here is from genome assembly GCF_021461395.2 of Schistocerca americana. NCBI lineage: Eukaryota > Metazoa > Arthropoda > Insecta > Orthoptera > Acrididae > Schistocerca > Schistocerca americana. Next base: position 621,584,376 of record NC_060130.1, read on the forward strand.
CTCAAATTGATTTCAAATTTTTATTTATTTATATAATCTGATCTCATTAGGGGCATCAGGCCCCCTCTTACATTGGACCAGGGTTTCACACATACAGTTCCTTTTTTACATGATAGTTATCTAAGAAATAACAATTTTAATACAACAGATAGTATTAAAATTATTTGAGAGTTAGTAGCGACAGTGCGAGTAAATAATACTGACTATGAACTAATAATATTGGCAGTACTTGTACTACAGCTGCTGCTACCATGAGTAGTGATAATAGTAATATTATTTTTGGATTTACAGAAGGCTTTTGACCCTTTTTCTCACAAGCAACTTCTAATCAAATTGCATGCCTATGGAGTATAGTCTCATTGTATGACTGGGTTCATTATTTCCTGTTAGAAAGGTCACAGTTTGTAGTAATTGGTGGAAAGTCAGTGAGTAAAAAAGAAGTGATAGCTGGCATTCCCCAAGGAAGTGTTATAGTTCCTATGCTGTTCCTAATCTGTATAAATGATTTATTAAACAATTTGAGCAGCTCTGTTAGATAGTTTGCAGAATATGCTATTGTTTACCATTTTGTAAAGTCATCAGATGATCAAAACCAATTGCAAGATTTTTTAGTCAAAATATCTTTGATGAGAAATGTGGCAAGACAGTGAACAATAAAAAGTGTGAGATAATCCATGTTAAAGTATTAAAACAAATCTCTTAAAGTTTGGTTACACGATAAATTGTGTGAATGAAAAGACTGTCTATTCAGCTAAGTCCTTACAGATTACTATTACAAACAACTTTAATACAAGTAGTCGCATACATAGTACCATGGGAAAGGTGAATCAGAGGCTGCATTTTACTGCCAGAAGATGCAACTCTCATTTCTAGGATCTTATCCAGAGTGAATACAATGAAATACAAACAGGAATCTTTCATACAGCATAGTAACTGCAAATACGTTATTCCATCTATATCCCACAGCTCATTGAAATGGAGATGGGAAGCTTTGTAAGGTCGTGCGTGTAGCAAAGGATCGATGAAGGCATTCATTGCAACACTGTATCTCGTGCATAATGAGATCTGTCAAACCATACATGAATGTTTGTCATGTGCATGTTAGTGTACATAAGTGTCATCCATCAATTTATCATCAAAATAAAGAAAAAAGATTTTTTTTCCTTCCACATCTTCACCAATGACTAACTGGCTTCATGTTATTTAATCTACCCACATTTACTTACATAGTAATCTTTATTAATAAATGCCTTGGAAAATTTTCCACTTGAAGAAGCAGCCACATTTGTGTCCGTGTCATGTTGCTGTATTTAAAGTTGTCCTCCACATTTTCTCAGCTACCCTCATATACATCAGTTCATAGCAGATCTTACATAATTCTGTCATCTGTGAGAAATTTATACATTTTCTGAAGAGACGTGAGAAAAAATGTTTGACCCCTCCATGTGGAGAATGATATGAAAATACCAAAAACATGAACATCACTGTGCCTAATATAGGAAACCAGTTGGCATCCAAAACAACTTGCAGTCATTTTGGAATGGATAAGTACAGGTTCTGTATGGTTTTCAAGTGAATCTTATATTGTTCTCCATGCAAAATATTGGCAAGTTCAGGTAATGATAATGTAGATGGATAGCAATCACACACCCCTCTATCCAGAGTAGACCAAAAAGGCTAATTAATATTTAGATCGGATGATAGGTGGCCAGGGGAGATGCAACAACTCGTCCTCGTCCTTACAAAACCACCCCTGGACAGTGTGAGCTGTGTGAATAGGGGCCCTGTCATCTTGGAACACAGCATCACCATTGGGGAACAAACTTTATGCCGAGGGATGGACCTGATCAGCCACAATGATCACATAATCCTTGACAGTAATGCAACCTTGCAGAGTATTAATCATGGGATCCAAGGAATACCGTGATGTGAGTGCCTAAATCATCACTGAACACCCACCATGTTTCACTTCTTGGGAAGTAAATTTGGGCAGAAGTTGGAAACAGTGGAAACCAGGCTTATATGATCAAAAGCCATTCTTCTATTGCTCCATATTCCAGTTTTTATGGCTTGGACATAATGGTGTCCTGTTATGGGCATTTGTATCACTGATATGTGGTTTTGGAATTCCAGCATTACCTGCTTCTGGAGCTCACTTGATGTTTTTGATGCTGACAGGGTTCGTGATTGCAGCATTCAGTTCAGCAGTGATTTTTTTTTTTCTTTTTCTGTTAGCCTCTTATTTTTTATCACAATCCTCTTCAATGACCATCTGTCACAACCACCTAACACACACTTTCATCTGCATCAGGATTCGGTGCTTTCCCATTAAGCAGTGTAAATCTTCAATATGGTACCCCGTGAAACACCAAACATTTCAGTTACTTTGGTTATGAAAGCACCTATCATATGATCATGAACAAATTGTCCACGTTTGAATTCACTTAGCTCCAACGTAATACACTAAGATTTACACAGAATGCTGTTTTGACCATGACTGACACATGTAACGTATTGAGGACATTCAACAGGTGATGTTCATGGTTGAATACAACAGTGCAATCTGCAGGCATGGCTAGCATCTGTATTTATGTTAAAGTATGCATTTCTCGTGGTGTTTCCATATGTTTGTCCAACCCCTGTACACACTTCCAAAAACTTAAGTATCACAAAAGTGACAGTAATAAATTTACTTCAGAGATGGTGCACATAAGGCAGTGGTGTTGATTACACATACTCGTGTTGGGATACTAAATAACACAGGTGGTTGTGTGTGGCCAAAACACACGTTACAAGGAAACAATGAGGGTGACAGTGGTATTAAACAGAGCTCAAGAGACAGCCACACAACAGACGAATTTTCATTAGACTTTTGTTCCTTACAATGTCAGAAAAAAGTAGAGATGTTCAGAATGTAACAGTATGTACAAATTGATTTGTGATGTGAATGTGTAATGACCCATTCCACATCATTACAATCTGTCATGAAAAATGATCCATGAAACAAGTTACTAATTATCTAACTAACTAGTTCACAAAGAAGAAAAACTCTTTGGTCATATTGATGAGGTGTGACCTGTTAAGTGTTAATGAGACACAGAATCATAACCTTCTTTCTTTCCTTTAATCTGGGCAGTGTTTCACGATATTATTCAAGCATTTGTATCAAATTTTAGCTGTAGTAAGCTTCAGAGTGGTTGAGCAATTACCGTATAGCCCTGATCTTGCCATATTTGAAAGTCAATGATTTTCCATAGTCACACTCCCAGCCATTGTGAAAAGTTAATGCAAGAAGCTAGACAAAGACCTCAGAAATAATTGTTTTGTAAGTGCTTTCAAATGACAAAATTGTTTGTTTCAGAAGAAATGAGGCTTCTGTGTGTGTGAGTCTATTCATTTGTGATCTATTGAGATGTCAGTCCCCAAAGGCAAAATTAAAATTAGATGTTATTTCTTGTTAATTCTTACTATCAATTGAAAAGCAAACTACTTTACTTTGCGTGGTAGCTTAGTTACTAAAGTACACAGGTAAAGCTTTTGTGAGATTTAAAGTATGTTTACTTTTGATCTGCAATAGTTTATTAGTGCAGCATTTTAGGTAATTAGTAAGCAAGTGAAATTTTTGGAGGTGGTAACCACTCATTTTCTTACAGCCTGTGAACTAACTTATAAGCTATTATAAAATGATGTACACTTTTCTATGAAATCAAAACCATAAGGCATCCTTCACTTTTTTTAACATGTTCAGAGCATTGTTAAGGGGGAAAGAAGTAATAAGTGATAGAAAAAAATCATGGTGCCAAACTCTGAACCTTTTTGGAGCTTCAGAATTGGACAATGAAAATATTGGTATGTGGTTGAGAGAGAACTGTAATGAGACAGAACTTTTATTGGTGATCAGTTTTCTCTTTATGATCAGGTTCTTAGTTACATGTGTAGTAAGATTCCAAATCTGTTTCAGTTCTAGAAGAATTGCAAGAGACAATTCAGCATTTACTCAGAGACGATGTGTGCAGTTGTTTAGGGAATACACTGCGCCTACTGAACCAGACACATTGGGTACGTATCAATGTTTTTACTTTTTAATGAGGTATTTGCTAGAGCTGTTAATGTCATCCAGTTTGTTGCTGTTCCTTTTCATCTTCATCATAGATGTGCTTGATAATTTTTAATCATTTGTGACTACTAACAACAATCTTAACTTCATGATGCATAGTTGAGCAATGCCTTTCTATTGGCTTAACTAGAGGGACTCTCAACTACTTTATGCTTAACTGTGCTTTGCACTAGATTGTCAGTCAGTATCCTGCCTCATGTGGCAGGCTCCAGACCAAAGCCACATTGTTTGGTGATTTACATCACCAGCGTGCAACGTACAAAGTTGGCTATAATGTGTACCAGGAAGGCTTAATCTGGGCTCCATCCTGTTTTCTATGGTGCAGCTCACCCTCTGTCCGCGTCTTCATCCATTCTATAATGAAAGAGATTACATTTTCAACTAATCTCCTTCTCGCAGTCCTACGACGATAGAGGTACAGTTCTTTCTTTGTTTCATATTAAGAAAGCCCACCAGGGTCATAATTATCTGGGTTATTAGAGACCAGAGACTGCACAGGTAATTGAAAATACCCATGTTTTTACCCCAACTGCTATTTACTATATTTGCAAAATGTGCTATGTATCACATATGAAACACCACTACATTACTTCCACGTTACTCGCCAGAATAAACACCTTAGTAACAAAATTACACTCAAAATAAATCATGTTTCATATTACTTGCTTTCAGATCACTTTCAGGAAATAATTGTCCAGTTGTTTCTTTTCCATTTTTCTCTTACATTTTCATGACTACAAATCTCATTTTCCAGAGTGTCAAAATATTGGTATAGTCAAATGACAGTGAAACATGAGTCATATACGTAATAGTGTATTCTGAATGAAAATAATCATTCTAATTATAACTGAATACTTCAGGCCTCATTTTCCATTTGTTTAGAGATCGTTGAACAATGTACAGATAATCGGGGGCTTGTTGTATTATAAAATTTGTAACGCCTTGAGTATGAGATGTCTCTGAAGTGAGAACTGATTTGCCAGAAGGAAGTGAAAGCTGCAGCTCAGATTTTCTGCATAGTCAACATAATTCGCTTGATACTTACGAAAGCATGGCAAGATTTTCAGATTCTTTATTTAGAATGTTATTAAGAGAAAAATCTTAAACAATGATATTTTTCTTTAATCATTGTATTTAGCAGATTCTTCAAATAGGAACAGTCTGCCACAAAAAGGAATTTTCATAGTACAGTGTCAACAAAGATAGTACAATTGAAACTGCAAAAACAAAACAGTCACAGTAAATTTGCTATAGCCTGTAGTAAACCAAACTGATGTAAAAAAGAGACTTCGCTTGTGCAAGAAACTCAAAATGTGACCTAATGTCTGACTGAAGTGTGAAATGGGATCCACTGTGTTCACTCTTGCACTTTTCCCAAGGCAAGATATGTTTACTTGTGATGCAGGTATTGTCAGCTACTGTATGTTGAATCTTCGAAGTTGATGGCGATTGTAGTGATGATAACCCCATTCACGCAGCTCTGAATGTCAAAGGTTGGTTTGATGAGCATGAAGGACATCTAATATATTCTAGCTGCCCTAACAATCCGTTGTGACCTGTATATGAAAAATTTGCAATGTTCAGAGAACTGGGACATTTTCTGTGTAACAAATTTGTGTGTGTCAGTCCTCTGAAGGTAATGCCCATATTGGTGGCCTCCACACTAATTTAGTAAGTGTTAATACTGTATGATCCAACTGCCAAGGTGCTTGACTTAATTACTTTTCTGTATACCATCTTCACTCTGTTACAGTTCGTATTTCGTGTTCCCTAGAGACACCCAGTCACAGTTTCCAAATCTAATATATTTTTGTTGAAAGCTGGGTGATCATTGCCCTCACACACTTGTCATATATATACTGATAATTTTGTGACATATTATTGTACTGTAAATAATGAGAAAGGTGGTGTTCCATAAAAGAATAAAGTGACATAAAGCTGATATTACAGGACCTGAAGGAATGGAAAAATTCTGTGCTGACATTGGTGTGGAGCCAGAAAATGTAGTAATGCTGGTATTAGCATGGAAGATGAATGCAAGGCAAATGGGATTTTTTACTCTTAATGAATGGCTGAGAGGTTTTGTGGATCTACAGTGAGTATCTATTTGTTATAGAGAGTACTGATGTGTGTGCACATTTGAGCATATATACAGGGTGGTTAACAATTCATGTTACATGTTTCTGGGAATTGTAGAGGGGTCTTAATAGATAAAGATTTTACCAGGAACCCATGTCCAGAAATGTAGTATTTGGATATAAAATAAGTTTGAGCATTGGACCACTTTCAAATCTCCCGCTTCATGGTACTTGTACAAACCGAGAAGAGGGTCCTTTCATCAGGCCCTGTTGTAATTATGGCATCACATACCACCTTCATCAGACATAAACAACAGATGCAAGAAACCGGAATGTTAAAACTAGGTGGGTTGGCTGTGGTGCCCCATGGGCACACTAAACTCTGCACTTTGAAGAGGTCACCCTTCGTCACATACAAGAGAACCGAACAACTAGTACTTGAAACTTTTCCCATGCCATGGGCTCCTGTAAAGCACACACGTCAAAGCTGATTGTGTCTGCTGTGTACACACTGATCTTCAAACGTACTTTACTTGCAAAAGATATCTGTCTGGACATGAGTTTACTTTATCTACTAAGTTGCCTCTACAAACTTTAGGAATTGTGAAACACCCTGTATATACGCATGATTCAGCTATCAAGGGGAGGGTATGACGTGTGGGTAATTGACTTTGATCAAGTTTTGCAAGGACTTTCTACATTGAAAATAGAGACACTTCTGTTTTAGCTTAGCTTTCTGCTGCACACTCCCTAGTTCTTGAAAAATAGAGGTCAAAGTTGATGATGGAAAACTGTATTCTCAGTGCTAGACATTGAAATATCGTCTAAAAACAAACATTTTTTATTGTATGATATGGGTCCAAAGATAATAATCTTTGAGTTATTAATGTTTTGTGTTTTCATGTTTTAGCTAATGTATTTGCCATTCTGTACATGTAGTGGAGGGAGGTCATTGGTTGTGCAGTTGAGACGTTAAGACTGCCAAATTGCTGGTTTGGGTTTGATTCTTGGGCATAGCTTTTACCTTTGATATATTTTTTAGGTTTATCTGATAATGGGAATATCTTCCTTTGCCTTTTTTGAAGTCAAACATTGGGAGGTATGATTAATAATAAAAGAAGTGTATACAATGTATTGACCATTATTTCCATTGTGATACATGATGTGCTACGATAGGACTTTCCTAGGTGAAGATGCTCAAGTGAGCTGCACTATGAAAGTGATACCACCAAAATCTACTTATCTTTGTCAACTGTGTGGTGTTTACTTTTTCCAACAGGTAAAGAATTTCATACCATGACTTCAAAATCTTGACATCGTAGCAGAAAAGAGAAATGCAAGGTAGGGTTGATACTGTCAAAATTCATGTGTAGGTCCATAACAGGTTGTCCACTCCTGTCACTCAAGATATGCTTTTATGCACTTGGTACATATCCAAATTTATATCTGATACATCTGTTTCCAGCTACATTATATATGTCATAACGAAAATAACTCTCAGTACATCATATACACTTATTTGAACATTAATCACACCTCCCAATGTTTTACTTCAAAAAAAAAGGTAAAGAATTGTATTCAGATCATCAGGATATTATCAGGTACACAAAAAAATATTGCTTGAAAAAAGCCACAACCAAGAAGTAAACACAAATAAGTGGTTTGGTAGTCTAATGCCTGGACTGCTTGACCACCGATCTTGTTCTACCAGGTGTGCAGAATGACAGTTACTCTAGCTACTGCAGGAAAACACACACATTATTAACTTAAGATCCCATATTATATTAATAAAAGTGCTTGTTTTTTAGATTATTTTTTGATGTATAGCATTGAAAATACAATTTTTTTTATCATCGACTTTGACCTCGGGTTGTTTTTTTTTTTTTTTTTTGGGGGGGCGGGGGGGGGGGGGGGGCAGGAGGAATCAATTGTGTAGCAGAAAGCCAAAACATGTCTCTTTATTTTCAATGTGGATTTTCCTTGTAAAACTTGACCAATATCGGAGACCAACATGTCAGACCCTCCCCTTGTAAGCTGTTCAGCTCATATATTACTGGCAAGTTTTAAGATATTGTAATTAAGTTTCAACTCGGTTGAATTATAAGAAAGTCCTCACAAAATGGCATATAGCCTTTGGCCTTAGCTACATTATGAAATTGCAGTGCCTATGTTGTTCTGATTATGATGCAAAGTTCCTTTGGACATGCATGCATGTGCAAAGGAACAGGCACTGCAGCGATTGCAGCCATTGTGAAATATATTAAATGTATTCGCAATTGCAAATGAGGACAACCATCAGCTGTTCAATGGAATGACGACATTGAAAATTTGTGCCAGACTAGGGACTCGAACCCGGATTTCCCGATTATCGCGAGCAGTTGTTTCATTATTTGGCTATCTGTGCAGACCCAAACTGCCATATCTCATCAACTATAGCACTTCAATATTGTATTTATCCACAGACACTGGGCAAGTGACCTTCAAGTAAAATGTTTCACCTTTATGGGAGTATACATAATGGATGTACGAATACATGTTGTGTAGATGCCCAGTTGACAACGTATGGAAATTTGGGTCTAGACTTCAGTCGTGCACATACAACCAAGTGGTAAGGTGATTGCTCGTGATAAGCAGGAAATCTAGATTAGAGCCCCGGTCCAGCACAAATTTTTGTTGTCGTCTTTCCATTCTACAGCTGATGGTTGTCCTTATTCGCAATTGTGAATACATTTAGTGCAGTTATATTAGGAAGAGATCAGCTTTGATTTTTCAAGTAGAACTTGATAATAATTAGTTACATTCCATCCTGGATTTTCCATTGTTTGGTGAGTAGCAATCATATTATTGTTACAGTATCCCGTCCCAGACTTTGCATTATTTGATTTTTGCCTAACGACTTTCCTCCCATCCCACAACCCTGTGCTGGTTCCCTCTGTTACTATTCACTAATGCATATACTCAGTGTCCATCCTTTTCTTTCACTTCTTTCCTATGGTTTAATAGTCTGCCCAACCACTCATGCTCTTACTTCAGAGCCACCCTGTCTATGGTCTTGCCCATGCACAACACACGGCTACATGACTGTGCAGATTTTAGGTGCAGCATCTTGCATCCCACATTCATTCCATCAGTACAACTATTCTTGGACCTTAAAAGTGATCACACTTCCTCCATTCATCCTTACATATTTTCACCACATTTCTGTGTTGAACGTACTTCGTTGAACCCAATACCTAAGCCCTACCCCAATCTTCCCCCCTCTCTTTCCTTACTCTAACAAACTCATTCTGATCACACGTAATCTAGTTACAGCTGCTCCCCTCTCTTCACATATTTACCTGCCGACCTGCATGCCCCTACTATCATCTTTTTACTTATTTTTCTTTATATATCATTGTGTTTTCATGTCGACGTTAGTTCATTTTCTTTTACTGTCAGACCTATTCCCTCTGATTTCACAATCATATTTTGTAATTTTTACTTTAATTTTATGTATTTTGTATTACCCACTATGGATATGTACACCAGTACAGAAAAGTTTTCCTATCCCTAGCCACAATCCAACCACACATACTGTTCCTGCATTGCTGCCTAGCTCTTGGAATCTCCCCAGATAGCCTGACTGTCAAATTACTCTTCTCCGGCTGCAACCTATGTCTCTTCAAATTCTGTCTGTTCCTAGCACTTACCAACCTAGTCCTGCTAAGCTATACAAACCATGCCCAAACCTCCTTGCAGTAACTCTTCTCCATCTGTAAAAGTCTCATGCTCTGCAATCCCAAATTCCAGCATCCCATCTTTAAAACTGAAACTCTTGGCCTCTGGGAACTAGAGCAGAATGCAGAGCACCACCTCAAAAAAACTCTCCAACCTGTCCACCTCCTACTCGCTTATTGGCCAGCCACTATCCACCACCTCTACAAGAGCCTCCATCATCACATCTCCCTCACACCCCTTCATAGGCACCAGACCCTGCTTTGCAGACTTACTATCCTCTCACCACCATACAGAATCCAGAACCTAAACAGACCCAAAACAGTCATGAGCATATCCTCCAAAGAACTTAGCTTTCTCCCCACTCCAGACTCATTTGTGCTGGGCTTGTTAAAGACTTTCTTTCCTTATCCAGGTCCTGACCATGTAAACACAATTTTGCCATCAACCCTATCAGTCAGACTGAGTTGGGCCCCAGTACCTTAAGGCAGTGGCCATGTGTGAGTTAGTTATGCTAGGGTGAATATATATACATCTCTCTCTCTCTCTCTCTCTCTCTCTCTCTCTCTCTCTCTCTCTCTCTCTCTCTCTGTCTGTGTGTGTGTGTGTGTGTGTGTGTGTGTGTGTGTGTGTGTGTGTGAAGGAATTTGAACACCAGAAAGGACTTGGTCCAAAAGCTTAAACATTTTATCGTGATTTTTCATTGTGCCTATCTATGATTCAATGCCTCCTCTGCGGAGAATAACATTCTATCCTTTCCATATTGTTATTGTTACATCCCAGACTTTCCACTGTGTAATTATTATTAAATTATTTCTTGAAGGTTGTATGGAACTTTTCGTTGAGACACCATCGCACACTAAATTTTCCCACACACTGATGTGTTGAATAGAACATGCTGTAAACAACTGTTTTTACTCTGATGTATCATGATAATGCCACAGGGAGTGAAATCAGGTAACTGGCAAACAATAAAGTGTTTCTTTCAAAATAAAAGAATAGCATACAAAAGAAAATTTATTCCTTAAAGAAATTTACAATGACTGCAGACCCACATGTAAAAAAAGTCTGTTTGAATTCTAGTATTAAATAGTTTCTTGTTGAGGGCAACCAAAGGTGAAGAAATCCATGTTTCTGAAATAAACAACTTTCAGCTATATATCAACTTTTACAGGAACATGAGAAATTTTGTGATGTCATATCACATATTCAGGTGTACATCTACAGAATTGGAAACATACAGTTGACATCATGATGATGAAACAGCTACCTGTCCTAATAATTCATGCTCTATGACAATCAATATGAAATACTCAAGTCAGTAAAATATTTGAGCCCTGAAGTGGGAAGGAGGGGGACTCAAACTTCTCAAAATGAAACACTGCTACCAACAAAAAGGAGGGTGTCATAATTCATTTGAATAACCAGTATGTTAAACGCATGTTTACCTACAGTGAAAAGAACAGAATAAGAAAAGGCAGAAAGCTCCATCAGGAGCACTGGAAGCTCATGGTTACTTCATACTTTCAAGGACTGCTTGGTTATTGATCCTGGGCACACTATATGCTCTTGCATTTGGTTGATTTGATTTGAACAATTTTTACACAGAAGTATTTTGTAGTTTATATGGTTGTGCTGCGTAACGGGGGGCCTCAGTCATTCCCGTGATATTTGGATATGCATGAAAATGTTCGTAACTTTCCCCGCTATGTGTATGGTGGCACTAGTGCCCTCCATGGCACACAGCAGCACATTGACTAGCAGATTGGCCCTTTATGGCAAGGCGGCTGGAGGGTTGCTGTACACCACTTCGTGATATGAAGTGAGTTTTCTTAACCATGGGCTTTCAATGTTGCTAGCTGGGGAGGGGGGGGGGCTTTTTACCTTTTCTTCTTTCCTTATTTTGCTCATTTCATTGTAGGTACAGGAACTTTTGACATGTCAGGTTTTCAACTTGGCAGTTTGAACTATGGTGCCCTCCTTGTTGTGGATAACGGTGTACTATTTTGTGAATGTTGAGTCCTCCTCCTTCCCTTATCAGACATGTGAGAGTATTTCTTGTTGGTTGTCATAGAGCATAGATAATTATGGTAGGTATGTTTTTTATCATGATGTTGATTGTATATTTCTTGTTTTGTAGATGTACACCTGAAGATAGGATTTGACATCATGAAACTGGTTGTGTTCCTGTAAAAGTTCGTATACAGCTGAAAGCAATTTATTTCAGAAACAGAAATTATGATCATTTTCACTTTTACTTTTATTTCTACATCTGCATAAACACTCCACAAGCCACCCTACGGTGCTTGGTGGAAGGTACCCTGTACCACTATTAGACATTTCCTTTCCTGTTCCAGTTGGAAATAAAGCAAGACAAAAATGACTTGTCTGTATGCCTCCATATGAGCCCTAATTTCTCATATCCTGTTTTCGTGGTCATCATGCGCAATGTATGTTGGCAGCAGTGGAATTGTTCTGCAGCCAGCTTCAAACACCAGTTCTCTATATTTTCTCATAGTGTTTCTCGAAAAAAACGTTGCCTTCCCTCCAGGGATTCCTATTTGAGTTCCCTAAGCGTCTCCATAACACTTAGGTGTTGTTCGAACCTGCTGGTAACAAATCTACCAGCCTGCCTCTGAATTGCCTTGATGTCTTCATTCAGTCCGATATTGTATGGACCCAAACACTTGATCAGTACTTAAGAATAGGTTGCACTAGCATCCTATATGTGGTCTTCTTTACAGATGAATCACACTTTTCTCAGTCTCTCAATAAATGGAAGCCATCTGCTTGCCTTCTCTACCAAAATCCTCGCATGCTCATTACATTTCATTTTGAATTGTTACTCTCAGATATTTAAATGACTCGACACTGTCAATCAGGACATTACTGATGCTGTATTCTAACATTATGGGGTTGATTTTCCTACTCATCCATGTTAACTTACTTTTTTCGATATTTAGATCTGGCTGCAATTTATCACATCAGCGGTAAATTCTGTCTGCACTGCCAAAATACTAGTATAGAAGTAGTGGCGAGAAAATATGGCTTTCTATTCCACCTGTGAAGTTCATGGGTGTGGAGTGCTGGTTTATGGAGCATTCAGGATGTACACAAAGAGAACAGTTACATTGTATGCACAAAGATATCGTGACCAGGTCCAACAGGAATGACAGTTCACAGTGAATGTACAAAAAATATAGTTTGAAAAGACAGGTAAATTCAGCGCAGAGGGTAAGTGGCCAACAAAATAGATATTCTGGAGTCTGTTCATCATAATTCATGTTAGCCCAATATAAATTCCAGGTTCATTGGAAAAAATCAGTCCCAATGTCATCTGCATTGTGTGCCCAAGCAGCTTCCATTTGTATTGTACGAGGGTCCCTCCAAAAGAAATACACACTATTTTTGTAAAAATACAGTTTTCATTCTGCATGTGTGAAAGTTTTACAGTGTGTAAATACGTTCTTCCTGTTTGTTCTCAAACTTAGTTCAACCTGTTCCCATGAATGGCGCCGTCACAGCGTGTCTGCAAGATGGCTGCTACACTTGACGTTCGTCAGAAGCTGCGTTCTGTCATAAAATTCCTGTGCTGTGAAAACAAGATAGTGGGAAACATCCACAAGAGGTTGAAAAAGGTGTATGGAGATGCTGCTGTCGATTGCAGTACATTTAGTCAATGGGCAAGCAGGTTACATGATGAAAGCGGGCACAGCAACATTGAGGATTGTCCTCACAGCAGCAGGCCTCATACTACACACACTCCAGACAATGTGCAGAGTGTTAACGAATTGGTGACTGCTGACAGATGCATCACAGTAAACGAATTGTCACGCTACATTGGGACAGGGGAAGGAAGTGTTTGCAGAATACTGAAGGTGTTGGCGTTAAAAAAGGCTTGTGCCACGTGGATTGCCAGGATGTTGACAGTGGTTCACAAAGAAACAAGAAAAACGGTGTGCAGTGAACTTTTGGAACAGTACGAGAATGATGAAGATGAGTTTCTTGGAAGAATTGTGACAGGTGATGAAACATGGCTCCATCATTTTTCAGCAGAGACGAAGAGGCAATCAATGGAGTGGCATCATGCAAATTCACCCAAGGAAAAAAAAAAAAAATTCGAAACCACACCTTCTGTTGGAAAAGTTATGGCTACGATGTTTTTAGATTCTGAAGGGCTCTTGCTTGTGGACATCATGCCAAGTGGAACCACCATAAATTCTGATGCATATGTAACTACGCTGAAGAAACTTCAAGCTAGACTGAGTCATGTTCGACCGCATCAGCAAAAGCAGGATCCATGTGACTATCATCTCTTTGGCAAACTGCAAGACTCTCTTAGTGGAACAAGATTTGAAGATGAAGACTCCCTTGTGCATGCTACCAATCAGTGGCTCCAACAGGGTGGTCCAGAATTTTACCGTGTGGGTATACAGGTGCTTGTTCGAAGATGGCGTAAGGCAGTTGAGAGGGATGGAAATTATGTGGAGAAATCAAAATATTATTCCTAAAGGATGTATATACACATTGTAAGACTTTCAAACATGCAGACAAAAAGTGCATTTCTTTTGGAGTGACCCTCGTACATCACTCCACCCACAGATTAACTAGTGGATTAGCTAAAGACATAAGAAATTGTCACTCGGTTCCAATGCCTTATTGGTACAATAGCTTCTTTCTTCAAGGAATTCTCCTTATTGGTGAAGTAATATTTATAAATTGTGGGAATTGAGTATAAGAAACGTACACTACTATACCATTCAGAATTTGCTCTTCCCAAAGCAGTTTGAGTATTGGAAGGAAGTGGCGTGTGAATGTTTGAGAGATTATTGAAGACTGTATGAATTGGCCATTGGTTCATTGAAAATCTATAATAGCTAACATATATCCACACTTTCATACTGAAGTGCTACAAGCTGTCTTAATAGTAGTAATCTGTAGATGAGTGTAGTACCAGCATGTTCATCATCACTGAATAGGATGTCACTAGTTGGCCTGCACATATTTCTCATTTTTCTCCATTGCATTTTTTCTCCAGGATAAGCTCAAAGATGAAATCCATGCAAAAGTTCCAACCAACCAAGAGGGTTTAAAACATTCAATGCTGCAGTTAGCACATCAATATCTAAAGCTCCCTTTACACAGAAGTGACACAAGTGAATATGCGCCAACAAATGAGAATTCTATCTGGTGTAAACATTGGGCACACATGAGTAAATGGCATTGGGTTGTGTTCTGTTCACATTTACTTGTGTTCTGCTGATTGTCGGTCTTTCGGTGAACCATCAAAGTAAGTTTATGCCCTATTCGCTTCTACACTAGAAATATAGAAAGCTTTTATCTGCTATCTTGCTCTACTTTTGTTGTTGTTGACATTAGTTGTGTTAGCAATGGAGTGGTCTATAGAGAATGTTAGGTTGCTGGTAGAAGAGTACAGAATTGTATGTGGGCCGAAGGGAAAGAAATCAAGAGTGGTAGGAAATTGACAAAACACTCATGAGCTCCAACAGTAGACATGAGAAAGAAGATAAATTCATTAGATGCTTGCCTGCGGTGGGAATGGAGTGGATAAGCACAACCTTCGTAATTATTTTTATTAAAAAACAAAAGAGTGGGCCGCAGTTATGGGGGAGGGGGTGCTCCAGGGATCAATGCTGGGGCCACTCTTCTTCATTGTTTATATAAATGATCTGCCTTCTAGTATTAAAAGTGATGCTAAAATATTTTTGTTTGCTGATGACACTAGCTTTTTAGTAAGATGTTGTGTACATCATTGGCACTGTTTCAAACAGTGCAGTTCAGGACAGAAGTTCGTGGCTTGTAGAAAATGAACTAACACTAAACCACAGTAAGACTCGGTTTTTACAGTTTCTAATACACAATTCGACCAAAATCATTTCACAGGATGGGCATATGATTAGCAAAACTGAACAGTTCAGATTTCTAGGTGGTCAGATAGACAGTAAACTGTCATGGAAAGCCTACGTTAAGGATCTTGGTCAAAGACTTAGTGCTGCCAATTTTACTATTAGAACAGTATCTGAAGTAAGCGATAGTTTGACACAAAAAGTAGTCTACTTTGCTTATTTTCATTCGCTTTTGAGGTATGGTATTTTATTTTGGGGCGAATCTCCCCATTCTCAAAGGGTATTTTTGTCTCGGAAACAGGTGGTTTGGGCAATAAGTGGTGGTAGTAATCCAATCTGCGTTTGGATTGCACTTACTTGACTGTTGTGCAGAAAGGCATGCAGTATACTGCTGCATCCATTTTCAGTAAACTATGACAAGAATTAAAAAATCTTAGCAGTAATCCATGTGCTTTCAAATGTAAACTGATGAGTTTCGTCATGGGTCACTCCTATTCTGTCAAGGAGTTCCTTGAAAACCCAAGCCGATTCCTGTGTTATAGTGTTGATTGTGTTTACATAAACTTACGGCTTGTCATTTTTTCAGATTCATAAACATTTTATTTTATCTGTTATTACTTTTCTGTTATTATTTCATGTACTGACACGTTCCATGATCTTGGAAATTTACTCTTCAATGTGGTCCTACGGAACTAAACACGTAAAATAAATAAAAAATTAAGAAAACAATAAATTTCCTTGAAAGTAAATAGGTGTAAATATGTTTCTGTTATGCTGATTAAAATTAAAAATGTACCACAGGCCTGATCATTTTCATTGCTTATGATCATGGTATCTATAGGAACGTAACTGTGGTATCACTGTTATGTTACAGGTATTTGATTATAATTAAAAATGGTTTACTGGAGATCACACTTCCTGCCCTCTAATAGACCATATAGAAAATTTTATGGTGTAGTCTATTTTACAGAACATGCATCTCTCAAATTTCATGAATCATATTTTATTGACATCATGTTCCATATTTGTACTTACATACAATTGTTGAAGTGCTTTGCATACATCATTGCAGACTTCAGGCACTATCTTAGATATAGCAACTACTGAACACGAAATGAGCACTGACGTAATTGTGTTCTGTTGCTAATAATGAGAGTGCAAACACTAGCCTTTCTTCAGGCTATGTTGGCCACTGGTAATTAGTTTTCTGTTTTTCAATTTCCTCCTCAGTTATAATGAAAAGTCAGTGAAAAGTGTCAACCAACATATGTTCAAAGTTAAAAACGCTAAGGAAAGCTGGAGCTGCAGTTAAGTTTAAGTTCACTACCTCCAAGCATTGCACACTTGCATACAAATTCAGTTACTTAAATTCTTCTTCGCCGGCCGAAGTGGCCGTGCGGTTCTAGGGGCTACAGTCTGGAGCCGCGTGACCGCTACGGTCGCAGGTTCAAATCCTGCCTCGGGCACGGATGTGTGTGATGTCCTTAGGTTAGTTAGGTTTAAGTATTTCTAAGTTCTAGGGGACTGATGACCACAGCAGTTAAGTCCCATAGTGCTCAGAGCCATTTGAACTTAAATTCTTCTTTTCCTACACCATTTTCCTTACATTGTCAAGAACATAGCACTTTCCATACATAATAATCCCCCATGCAAAGTAATTCTTTCTGAATATCAAAATTTTGTATTGCGATTCTAACTATGTAGTGTTGTATCCTGTGTGCTGATTATTAGCACACAAAAAATAAATAAATAAATAATTAAAAAAATTATGTAGCATTTATAGCTATGTTCATTATCTCAATGTTCTCTTCAGTTCCTTCTAGTATGTGCGCTTGTTCACAGATATAAGCAAATTATCTGGCAAATTGTTTGCGAATACACATTCCCTTGTGTTTGCTTCCATTCACTCCAGTATAAAGGGGATTTTAAGGAATCTCTTCAATCTGCCAATAAGTTTTTGTACTGCCAACTGCAAACATGAATTGCAGTAGAATTTCATAATTTCGAACACTTGAGGACTTGGATGGAATTTTTTGAAAGTGTTTTATAACCACTTCTTTTTTTACAACAAGTGCATCTGAAAATTAAACTTGTATAAATTTTTTTCCTTCAGATATTTACTTCCACCTAAAAAAGCATAGTTGATACTGCTATCTCTCTAATTAATAGAGGTTTGACCATGTGTCCTTTAGTGAGGACTTTCTTTAAATTTATCTGTGTAAAACTGAATTAAGATATCTTAAAACATTTTGGGAATATTTGACATGAACGATATATATACTGAACAGCATGATGATTACTAGCTTATTACAGTTAGAAAAAGAATTGAATCTTTCACACTGTACTAGCATGCAAACTGGCTTCTGAAAATGCATACCACCTTCCTTTTTTAGCATGGTGTGACTATCAGCATCTGAAGTTTTCAGAAAATTTCGTCTCACTTCTTTGGATTCAGTTTACATTGGTACTGGCTTAGAACATAAGTTTCTATTCTTCCCATTGTGAAATAGTATTTTTCTTGGAGAATATTGTAAAGCAGTCACAAGATGAGCAGTAAAAGTATTTATTTGTTGTAGCAGGAAACTGACATTAGTTAGTGTGTGTCTTTAGGTTTAAATTTGGCAGTTTCTGCCTTCATCTTGGCCTTTGAGGGTGAAACATTACCCGAGAAGATGAAGGTGATGGTGTACTGCTGCGATGTCAAGCCATATATCCCTTCCTCAATGCGGTACTTTAAGTATTGGAAGTTTGGCCACTTCTTCCCGCTGTGCTTCCAGCCGAATATGTTGAGATTGTGGTCGTCCATCCCATCCCAATAGTCCATGTGCCCCACCTCCCATCTGTATCAACTGCAGAGAGCACCGTTCCCCTTGCTCCCCAGACTGTAGGATTCTATAGAAGGAAAGAAAAATAATGGAATACAAGACTGGACTGACTGACCTACACTGAGGGGAAAAAGGAAATTTGAAAGGCTCCATCCTGTGCGCATGACATCATCTTATGCCGCTGCTATCACTACTGTTACAGCCCTATCCATTGCACCAATTTCAGCCAGCTCTCAGAGCCATAAGACCACACCTGCCCCCTTGATGGTGGGGGGCACTTCCCTCCCAGTTGCTCCCGCACCACCTATCTCGGTAGCAGCACCCAGCTTCTTCGGCGTCTCTCACTAGGAAGGGGTCCCTTGGGTCACTCCCTTCCCAGGTTGTTACCAGTGGCAAAGCAGACACCGACCAGTGGCTGAAGAAGCCGCAGGTAACTGGTCGTAGGGCTTGGTGGTCCTCTTCAGTCCCAGAGACTGAATCAAAGAAGCCCTCCCAGCTAGACCAACCCAAGGCACAGCACAAGAAATCGAAACTGAAGACCCCTAAGAACTATGAAATTGTGGTGGCACCCACACCACCACTACCTACAAGCTCTGTGTCTGAGGATGAGGTGGAGATTCTGGCATCCACTGAGGACTTAGATCTTGCCAGACTCTCAGACACGATGGATATCGCTCCTACATGTACTAAATGGGTGACAGCAGGTGACCCAGCATTGTACCCTGCCTCCTTTGTCCCTTCACGCCTTTTTCGCCCGCGGACAATGTCATTCTCCAGTGGAATTGCATCGGTTTTTTCCACCACCTTGCTGAGCTCCACCAACTTATCTGCCTTCACCCTTTCTTTTGTATTGCTCTCCAGGAAACTTGGTTTCCGGCAATGCGAACCCCCACCCTCCGTGGCTATCAGGGTTATTATAAGAATTGGGCAGCTTATGCGAGGATATCTGGTGGAGTCTGCAGCTACATACTTAATTCACTTTACAGTGAGTGTGTACCTCTTCAAACACCTTTAGAGGCTGTCGCTATTTGGGTGTGGACGCCTGAGGTTGTTCCTGTCTGCAGTATCTATCTTCCACTGGATGGTGATGTCCCACAGCCTGTATTGGCTGCACTGTTAGCCCAACTGCCGCCCCCCTTTTCTGTTACTGGGCGACTTTAATGCCCATAACCCGTTGTGGGTGGATTGGTGGCAACCGACAGAGGCACTCTTGTTGAGCAAGTGTTGGCACAGCTCGACCTTTCCCTCTTAAATAATGGTGCCCCCACACATTTAAGTGTGGTGCATGGCACATACTCAGCCATCGACCTTTCGGTCTGCAGTCCTAGCCTTCTACCATCTGTCCAATGGAGTGTGCCCAACGACTTGTGTGGTAGTGACCACTTTCCGATCTTTCTGTCACTGCCACCGTGTCACTCTTCTGGGCACCTCCCCAGATGGGCTTAGAATAAGGCTGACTGGAACTCATTCGCCTCCATTGCCATTATTTAGCCTCTTTCTCATGACGCCATTGATGTGGTGGTTCACACGATCACCGCTGGCATCGTTTCTGCAGTGGAATCTGCAATTCCCCTCAGTGTAGGACTGTGCCTTGGTGGTCACTGGAGATCGCTGAGGAGATTAGAGATAGCAGGCGGGCCCTCCAACTTCATCAGTGGCACCCATCCCTGGAACACCTCATTACCTTTAAGCGGCTCCATGCCCGAGCCCGATGCCTTATTCGCCGACGGAAGTGGGAGTGTTGGGAATGTTATATCTCCACCATTGGCATCCATACCTCTCCACTGCAGGTTTGGAGCAAGATTAGGCGACTCTATGGGTATCAGACACTCGTCAGTGTACCTGGGCTTTACCTGAATGGAGCAGTCTCTACTGAATCGGACATGATTGCAGAACTCTTAGCAGAGCGTTATGCTCAGAGTTCCACTTGTATGAATTACTCACTGGCCTTTCGCTCCCTTATAGAGTGGTTGGAACTTCGGAGCCTTTCATTCCATACGCGCCTCCCCGAATCGTACAATGCTCTTTTCAGTGAGTGGGAATTCCAGCCTTAGATTGGGGTTTTTAGTGTGTCTCTTGGTGGTTGGCTTTTCCTTTTTTTTTTTTGTTTCCATGGTCGGCCAACCACTGTAACACTCTGTGTGTTTTTAATTCCTCTTTTCTGGCCTTTGTCTGGCTTTCTAGTCCTGTGTCATCCCGTGTCATCCCTTGTCATCCCTTGTCATCTCTGTTGCTTGTTTTTGTTCCTTGTGGGTGTTTCATGATCATGGGAAAGGGGACTGATGGCCTTTGTAGTCTGGTCCATTCAATACCCACAAACCAACCAACCAACCAGTGGTGTAGAACCTAATACATATCATCTGTTTATAGCATATTCTGGGTGATGTACTGATTGCAACAATTGTTCTACCAAGTTTACATTGAGATAAGAAACTAATATATGTGATATATGCATCGAATATATATATTTTCAGAATGTAGAAAAAAATTTTAGCTAGCATTTCATGGTGTGCCACTTCACTAAAACAGGGCCACGATTTGGTCTTGTTAATCCACACATTCCTTTCCCAGCTGATAGTGCAGAGCACAGTTTGGTTTTAGAATTACCTCTGTTGGCACCTGACCCCACTCTGTTTCTCTTTATTAAGAATCTCCTCTGCTTAGTCCTTTAAAATCAAGAAATTAACACTATTATTTACTTTCCACCTGCAGTTCAGGCCTTTCATTTGGTGACCAAGCTTAGAATTCACTCTATTTAGCTGCTTCCTAGAAATATCAGCCTCTTAGGTAGCTCAGTTCCTAGTAAGTCATTTGCTTTATTGGTAGGTGTTTTGAATATACAGGAGAATACCTGGTATCTAAAAACTCCATTTAACAAGATTCACACATGTATTGTGAGTAACCCACTTCGTTGACTGCAGGAAGACTGCTGTTTCAAGAATCTCAATCTACCAGAATTTTATATTTCAGTCCTTTAATGTTTTGAATTGTTGCATCTGGGCCATCCTTTGAATTTCACAAACAAATTGTCTAATGCACTATCTTTGTAAGTGAACCCTACATATTCTCACTTGACAGTTAAAAAAAAAAAAAAAAAAAAAGGGAAGCAAAGTGATGATGTGTGCTGCCTTCTGTAATTTAAGTCAACTTCGTGTTGCTTTATGACCTTGTTGTTGTTTTCATTTGCAGCCATTTGTTCCATCAATTTTATTGAATGAATACTACATATATTCCAAAAATATCAAAATCTCAGAAGAGGTCTGATTTACATCTATTAGCTAATGTTGGTGAAATGCTAGTGAATTCAAGGGAGAATACTTTCTCTGCATCCATTCACTAATTTTTTTAGGCTTGTTCTAGTCCTAGTGGATAATTACTTCTTCTTTAAGATATTTGTCTCTTGAATTGTGAACCTACACAGAAATAACACTGTGTGTGTGTGTGTCTCATATATATTGAGTTTGAAAATACTTTTTAAAACACACTTTACAAAATTATTGTTTTCTCCTTCTTTTCAAAAATATCACTCGGAAGCTGTTTCACAGCTGTAGAATGAAATTTCAAACAAGTGCATCACTACACATAAACAACACACAATGTAAACAAACGCAGTAGAAAGCTGTGGGCTTCTTGTGTGTACCAATGCAGATGCACACATATTTGACCTTAAAAATGCTCTACATGGAGTTATGTCAAATGGAGTGAGAGCCTATTACAGTATAACAGTTGTAATTTTGAGAGCACTAAAGTGCCACCTAGGCTTAAGTTGCCACTGTATAGTCCATCATTTAATTGTGGAAGTATTTTCTCCGGAATGAGCTGTATATGTTACATGTACTTGCCAGGACCAAAACGTGTGTGTTTAGAAAGTGTTTTTCTGTATAAAATCTTCAGATGATGTAGTGGAGGACTGAATGGCTGCATATTTGAAGGGAGCAATAGGTGTTTGAAATATTTTTCATTGACAACTTTTTTGTTGTGAAACCATAAATTGCAGCATGTTTCATTTACTTTTTCCCAAGTACTCGTCCCCTTCATCACTCCATAATCATTAGTTTTGTGAAGTGCAAGAAGTGTGGCGTATCTGAATGTGTGAATATTGAAGAAAGTGACAGAGGTAGAAAAGGTCTCACAATTCCACTACAAATTGTCATAAGACAGACCCAACGGGGCCTTATGATGTAGATAAAAGACTTATGTATGCTCTACCTTGAGTTGGGAGAAGTATGGGTGCTGGAATTTATTTATTTTTTTTTTCACCTTAATGAATATGCATGCTCCAACAAAGAACTTCCAGATTCTGCAAGTATTATTGGAGATAGCTGTAGTGGAAGTTAGTGAGGAGAGTATGAGGAATGCTTTAAGGGAAGCCATTGTAAAAGATGAAGGTTGCACAGACCTTGTGATTGCTTTGGATGGGAGCTGGTAAAAGAGGGGCTATCTCTCACTAAACGATCTTGTTACAGCAAGAAACGTAGACACAGGTAAAGTCATTGATGGAGAAATTATGACCAAATAATGTCACACTTGCACAAGATTAACAGCAGGCAGAAAGGAAGAACACAAACTGAAATGTGCTTCTAACTCTGAGGATAACAGTGGTGGGATGGAAGTATTAGGTGTAAAAAGTATTTGAAATATTAGAAGAGGCAAGAGGTGTTCTACATCTACATGATTACTCTGCAATTCACATTTAAGTGCTTGGCAGAGGGTTCATTGAACCACAATCATACTATCTCTACCATTCCACTCCCGAATAGCGTGCGGGAAAAACGAACATCTAAACCTTTCTGTTCGAGCTCTGATTTCTCTTATTTTATTTTGATGATGATTCCTACCTATGTAGGTTGGGCTCAACAAAATATTTTCGCATTCGGAAGAGAAAGTTGGTGACTGAAATTTTGTAAATAGATCTCTCCGTGATGAAAAACATATTTGCTTTAATGACTTCCGTCCTAACTAGCGTATCATATCTGCCACACTCTCTCCCCTATTACGTGATAATACAAAACGAGCTGCCCTTTTTTGCACCCTTTCGATGTCCTCCTTGGAGATGGGGGACACCAAGGCCTACATGAGTGTGGTGAATTCCAACTCGTATGGCAATGTGGAAATTACCAAAGTGGAATGTGTCAGCGATGTACAAAAAAGGAGGACCAGACGTAGGAAATTAACAGTTGACCTTAAAGGCAAAAGATTAGACTTTTGTAAACTGGTGACAGGGCAAGGTCATTTGACTAAGAACAAAGTAGAAAATCTCCAGAGATATTATGGACAGGCAATTGGAAGGAATAAGGACAATATAGAAGCTATGAAGGATGATGTGTGGTCAATATTTTATTCATAAATCTACAGCTGAAAGCCCATATCATGGTATCTGCCCAAAAACTGACACATCATGGTGCAGGCTTAATAGGGCAAAAGTGCCAAGAGAATCCTATTCGCATAAGCATATTTTTCCAGCAGCTGTACTTAGTATGATAAAGTCCATATTTAGAGATTTGGCAAGGCCTGAGCTACTGAAAGAGAGTTTTGCATGGGCAAACCGAAAATCCAAATAAGGATTTCAACAGCTCATTTGGAGATGTCTATCAAAAACTGTTTGCAGGTATGCAGACCTTAAAAATAGAAGTCCATGGTGCTGTTCTCACATACAGCTGTGGAAATATTGCCGAGTATTGGGTACTACTAAAATGAGGAATTATTCGTGGGAAGAACTTAGTCTCAGGTCTTCACCATTGGGACGACTGTAGAGTGCAAGTTGCTGAAAGATCTGTGACAGAAATGACAAAAAAAGCAAGGTAGTAAGCTAGATGTTGCAAAAGAAAGCTGGAGGAAAAGCAAGAGGCAGAAGACAACAAAACAGTTGCATCAGGCTGTTTTAAATCATCTGTAAGTGTTCAAACTTGGCTCATTTTCTTTAAAAGTGATTTCACAAAAAGCGATTTCCCAGATGTAACATTTACTAGAAAAGTCCCTTTTCCTGAAGAAATATTAAAGATAATTCAATGAAATTTAGGGTATAGCTAGGTAACTACAATCTTCACCTATGGAACCTCAAATAATGTAAAATTTTGAATTATTTTCTTCTAAATAAAATTATAAATGGAAAAAAGTGGTAAAATTTTGGATTCCTTAGTTTTTTAAAAATTTTAGGAAGGAACTTAAAAATAATTGTTCAGGTTCATTATAATGCAGTGTAGGTACTTAATATCTGGTAGAAATTTCATTGCTGTAGGTTCAATAACCTTCTCACAAATGGAACAGATGTTTGGTGTGGAGCTAACATGGAATATACAGGGTGGTCCATTGATAGTGACAGGGCCAGATATCTCACGAAATAAGCATCAAACGAAAAAACTACAAAGAACGAAACTCGTCCAGCTTGAAGGGGGGGGAACCAGAGGGCGCTATGGTTGGCCCGCTAGATGGCACTGCCATAGGTTAAACAGATATCAACTGCGTTTTTTAAAATAGGAACCCCCCTTTTTATTACATACTTGTGTAGTACATAAAGAAATATAAATGTTTTATTTGGACCACTTTTTTGCTTTGTGATAGATGGCACTGTAATAGTCACAAATGTGTAAGTACATGGCATCACGTAACATTCCACCAGTGTGGACAGTATTTGCTTCATGATACATTACCCCTGTTAAAATGGACCATTAACCAATTGCGGAAATGGTCAATATTGTGTTGATGTATGGCTATTGTGATCAAAATGCCCAACGGGAGTGTTCTGCTCAGTATCCTGGACGACATCATCCAAAGTGTCCGGACTGTTCGCCGGATAGTTACGTTATTTAAGGAAACAGGAAGTGTTCAGCCACATGTGAAACGTCAACCACGACCTGCAACAAATGATGATGCCCAAGTAGGACGTTTTAGCTGCTGTCGCGGCTAATCCGCCCATCAGTAGCAGACAAATTGCACGAGAATTGGGAATCTCAAAAACGTCGGTGTTGAGAATACTACATCAACATCAATTGCACCCGTACCATATTTCTGTGCATCAGGAATTGCATGACGACGACTTTGAATGTCATGCACAGTTCTGCCAGTGGGGACAGGAGAAATTACGACGCATTCTATTTAGCGACGAAGCGGCATTCACAAACAGCGGTAATCTAGTACCTTCCGCCGCAGAATTCGAAAACGCGGCAGAACAAATGGATGTGGTCAGCCCATAGAGGACTCCGCCTCCGTGCCGGCTATTCCGCGCAGTGGCTCTCACGCAGCAAGGGCGCCACCGCTAAGCCACATGCAGACAGTGGCCAATAGCCGCTCCCTCCGGTTTCATATATAGGGACCCGCTCTGCCCTAGTCCAGCCAGTCTAGTACTCGCTCTGGATTTCGTTTCTGTCTCGGCAGTACTGCGTTCTGGTCGTTGCTTGTTGTTGACATTTGCCTAGCTTTGGTTCCGAGTGGATTTATGTTTGGTGTTTGGTGTTGTGGTTTCCACAAGCCTCCATTGTTTATCTCTTCCTTGTTGTGTCGCTCATAGTCGGTTGTTGTCAGTTGTCGTTGGTCTGTCGTCCGACTCGTCCTGTGTTTACCCGCTGGTGCGTGGTCCACCACCGGCAGCTTCCCCCCCCTGGCGGCTCCAATCCACAGCCCAAGGCGTCCCCACTGTTGGTTGTGGTTACTACAGGTAATGTAAACTGGCATAATATGCACTATTGGGCAATGGAAAATCCACGATGGCTGCAACAAGTGGGACATCAGCGACCTTGGTGGGTTAATGTATGGTGCGGCTTTATGGGAGGAAGGATAATTGGCCCCCATTTTATCGATGGCGATCTAAATGGTGCAATGTATGCTGATTTCCTACATAATGTTCTACCGATGCACTACAAGATGTTTCACTGCATGACACAAAGGCGATGTACTTCCAGCATGATGGGTGACCAGCACATAGCTCGCGTGCGGTTGAAGCAGTATTGAATAGCATATTTCGTGACAGCACATTCACTGGATCTGATGTCCCCAGATTTCTTTCTGTGGGGAAAGTTGAAGGATATTTGCTATCGTGATCCACCGACAACGCCTGACAACATGTGTCAGCGCATTGTCATTGCATGTGCGAACATTACGGAAGGCGAACTACTCGCTGTTGAGAGGAATATCGTTACACGTGTTGCCAAATGCATTGAGGTTGACGGACATCCTTTCAAGCATTTATTGCTTTATTGTGGTATTTACAGGTAACCACGCTGTTATAGCATGGGTTCTCAGAAATGATAAGTTCACAAAGGTACATGTATCACATTGGAACAACCGAAATAAAATGTTCAAAACATACCTACATTCTGTATTTTAATTTATAAAACCTACCTGTTACCAACTGTTCGTCTAAAATTGAGCTGTATGTTTGTGACTATTACAGCGCCATCTGTCACAAAACGAAAAAAGTGGTCCTATTAAAACATTCATATTTATTTACATACTACACGAATATGTAATAAAAATGGGGGTTCCTATTTTTAAAAAATGCAGTTCATATCAGTTTTACCTATGGCAGCGCCATCTGGTTTCCCCCTTAAAGCTAGACAAGTTTCGTTCTTTTTAGTTTTTTCATTTGGTGCTTATTTCGCGAGATATTTGGCCCGGTCACAATCAATGGACCACCCTGTATAAGGAAATATGCTCCACATGTTGGTGCCCTTAATGTTTGTTTTACCTTTAAATTACTTATTGTGTACATTTGTGCTAAATAAACCCGTTCTTGGTTAAAACTCATTTTAAACATATTTATAATATATGGGTGAAAACACTCTTCCTTCATAATTAATGTAACATGCACAAAGTAACAAATGAAGAGGTGCTTAGAAGAGTACAGGAAACCAGATCTCTGTGGAGGCATGCCCAAACAAGAAGAGACAAACTTGGAGGGCACATCCTATGACACAACATCATTGGAACAATAGCAGAAGGACCTATTGAGGGAAGGAATCAGTGGGGGCGACTAAGGATATCATACATGCAACAGATTGTGAATGACATTGGATGTAACACATACGTGGAAATGAAGAGGAAGGAAAAAAAAAAAGAGGAGTGGCACTCTTGTTACTGTTCGCAGAAACTAAATATCATATCTGTGCTGTGCCTGTGGATGCAATTGGGAGGTGGTGTTACACTAGTCATGGCCTGCATCTGAATAGAAGGGGATGGATAGATTAGTTGATCTTCTTGCAGAAAATGTAAGGGGGGCCACATATGCACAAGACAAAATACCTGTGATTACTGGAGTCAGAGGGAGACACATTTTAGGTTAGAGTCAGGTTACAGACGGAGAGTATTGAAAGAGATTAAAACAGAACAGTGCCATGATGTCTGTAGCAGTATCCAAAGACATAAAAATTTTGTGTTCCATCAGAACATTAGAGGACTAAAAATAAGATAGATGAGCTTCTTGTGCACCTATAAAATAGGGTAAATTCTGAAGGTATAGATGTTTTGTGCCTCTCTGAACACCATGTAACCGCAGGGATGAAGAAGTTAAATTTAAGGGATTACAGATTAGCATCTTATTCATGTAGAGTCAACATGGAAAAAGGAGTAGTTGCTACTTATATAAAACTGGACACAGTCAATTATATTGAAACAAATAGTTTTTGTGTGAAACAAATAGTTTGTGTAGATCAGATCCTTGAAGCATGTGCTTGTGAGTTGCTACTGCAATATACTTCTATAGTAATTGTAACAATCTACAGGTCCCCTCAAGGTAACTTTGAGCTATTAATGAAAAATCTTGAGGCATTATTGAGCTATCTGTCAGATAAAAGGAAGCAGTTAGTGGTTTGTGGCGATTTTAATGTAGATTTATTAAAAGATACGGATAGGAAAACTGAGCTAGAATCTTCGTTTGGTTGTTTCAATCTAGTATCTGTTGTAAATTTTCAACTCATGTGCAGCAGGATAGTAGGTCACTCATCGATAACATTTTCGTAGACACTGCTCAGGCAGAAACAATTAATGTGTACCCAATTGTTAATGGGCTATCTGATCATGATGCACAGTTAATGGAAATAACACATATAGCACATTACAGGATTCAGGCAGGTTCACACAAGGCACGGAGGCTTATTAATGCAAACAGGATACAGAGCTTTAAGTGCAGCTTAGAAGAGGTAGAATGGGATGAAGTACACACAGAAAATGATGCTGATGCTAAATTCAGTTTATTCCACCATAAATTTCTCTCTATATTTGAGAGTTGCTTTCCTGAAATTTTATCCAAAAAAGCAATTATAAAGTAAAGTAAGCCATGGATTACTAAGGGAATTAAGATATCATGTAAGAGGAAGAGGGAAACATAAGGACAGGTCAGAATAAGTCAGGATCCTATGTTACTTGCTTACTACAAAAGATACTGTAACATTTTAAGGAAAGTCATTAAGAAGTTCAGAAGCTTATGTGTTCTGACAGAATTTAATAATGATGGTAATAAGATTAAAACTACATGGAAATTGTCAAATGGGAGATGGGGCAGTCTGACAGTGCACAGCATACCATAGCAATAAAGCGAAATGATGATGTTGTGAGTGATAATTCACAAGTTGCAAGTATCTTTAACAATCACTTTCTGAATTTAGCAGCAAAAATAGGGTTAAAGGGTTCAATTGAAGAAGCAAAACAAAAAAAAGTTAAAAATGTCATTCCTAAGGACCTTAGGCCTTTAGAAATAGCACCAACATTCCCCACTGTAATTAAGGGAATTATAAATCTACTGAAAAACAAGGTCTCTTTTGGTGTTGGAGTCTCTAACAAGTCTCTAACAGAATTTTTAAGTGTTGTTCTAATTTAGTAAGTGGAATCCTATGCGATATATGTAATGCTTCGCTGCCACAGGGAATTTTTCCAGACAGATTGAAATACACAATTGTCAAACCTCTTCATAAGAAAGGGGACAAGAGTGACTTAAATAATTATGGACCAATCTCATTGCTGACTTCATTTTCTAAAATATTCGAAAAAGTTGTGTATTCAAGAGTAGTCTCACATTTAAGTGAAAATAATTTACTCATCATGTCACAGATCGGATTGCGGAAGGGTTACTTGACTGAGAATGCTATCTACACATTTACCCATCAAATAGTACAAGCCCTAAATAACAAATTATTCACCAGTTGGTATTTTTTGTGAGATCTCTCCAAGGCGTTTGACTGTGTGGACCATGTCACACTCTTAGAAAAACTCAGGTTTTATGGAAATGAAGGCTATACACACAGCTGGTTTGAATCATACTTAATGAACAGAAAGCAAATACATATATTCACTAATGAAATTCGTTACAAATATTCCATCTCAATTTGCGAAGAACAGTGATGTTCATATGTACAACACTAGAGGGAAAAATGACCTTTTGTATCCGTTATTGAAGCTGTTAGTTGCTCAAAAAGGAGTACATTATTCAGCAACAAAAATCTTTGATCATTTGCTCAACAACATAGTGTCTGGCAGATAACAGATCAAGTTTTAAGTCTAGCTTAAAATCATTTCTTTTGGACAACTCCTTCTATTCCATGGACGAGTTTCTGTTTCAGAACAGGTAAAAAAAAAAGTACCTCTAAATTTAGTTGTATGTGTAGAAGTCAAACTGACTTGTTCCGCATCATATTGATAAAATAATCGGGAAGATGATCTACGGAACATGACCTAACTAAAACTGAAACTAAAAACTACAACGGTCTGCGTGCCAACACTTATTGATGGCCCAGCATTGAAATCTGCAGCAATTTTCAGAACGGTGGCTCTTCTGTCACGTTGAACGATTCTCTTCACTCGTTGCTGGTCCAATTCTTGCAAGATCTTTTTCCGGCCTCAGCAATTTTGGAGGTTTGATGTTTCACGAGATTCCTGAATTCACGGTACACTCGTGAAATGGTTGTATGGGAAAATCCCCACTTCATCACTACCTCAGAGATGCTGTGTCCCATCGCTCATGCACTAACTATAACACCATTTTCAGACTCACTCAGATCTTGATAACCTGCCATTGTAGCAGCCGTAACTAACAAAACAACTACGCCAGACGCTTGTTGACTTATATAGACGTTGCCGACTACAGCGCCATGTTCTGTCTGTTTACACGTCTCTGTATTTGAATATTCATGCCTATACCAGTTTCTTTGGCATTTCAGTGAATTCACAAATTAAAATTTTTGGATGTACCCATTTTGAAAATCAGTGGGGTGAGACACATGTCCCATGTACCTAACTTGATTAATGTTTTTACTGGAACCTAGGCTTTTCAAAGTTAATTTTTTTTTTATTTGTAGAGTGGCTTTATCAGGACTGTAAATATGAAAAAATTGTAACAAGCCATTATCAAACCGCAAGTATTATTCTCATGACAGTGAAGAAAAAAAAAAATTGAATCACATACAGATTTGCAACATAAAATTTGAAGATTACTTTGGTATATGCTCATACAAAAACAGGCTGTTTGAAAATGATCTTCACTACATTGATCACTTATATTTCAGAAATGGAGGTTAGATATTAATGTTCACACACATCTGAAGTTTTATTACCTATGTGTGTGCCATCTGTAACATGCAGGCCATGATACTCAGATTCCTTCTTTGTCCAGCCTAGCATGTTAATGAGGATTAACATGTTCAACTGGTGCTCTGGTGCGAGCTTGCTGTTCCTGCAGGCCCACACCATGGTCTGGTAAGCAATATTCTTCACAATCATCAAAGAAAAAAATCTAATGGTGGTGGTTCTGGATGCCTTGGAGGTCAGGAAATTGGTCTTCCTCTGCCAATCCAGCAACCTGGAAAAGTGTGGTCCAAAGCCTTGCTAATGATCAGTGCCCAGTGAGGAGGGCACCATCCTGCTGCTGCGTTACATCGTATTGCAATTCTGTATAAATATAAACTGTTCCAACATGTCCAGGAAACAGTTGAGGTTATTGATGGCCCCGTGAAGAAAAGTGGTCCCTCTACACGATCATGAAGCAGAAAACATTCACATAGTCATGAAGCAGACCATACTATATACTTATCCTTGGACTGCTGTGCACAGTTTCCATGCTAAAGTGGATATTCTCAGAGCCCCAGATCCCCAAATGGTGACGTTTTAGCCTCCTGGACATGCGAAAGCTAGCTACATCCGTGAACATCAACTTTTTCAAATAGCCTGGGTCATCACTGATGCAACTCGGAATCTCTGTTGCAAATGCTTTGTGCTTAGGCCTGTCATCAAGTTGAAGTGCATGCAGCAAACATATGTTGTAGGTATGAAGCTTCAGTCTCCTATGTAGCATCCTTTGCATTGTGGTTGGTGGTAGCTACCACTGTCTGATGGCCAGACATGATGGTGGTGTGCCTCTATACCATGTCTGGAAGTTCCACGCTGTCTGGGTGTCAGATTTGGTCTGTTTAAACCATTCCACACACTTTTCATCTACTGGGGTGGCAATTTTCATCAGTAACTAAACTGTAAAAAAGAAATCTAACTTTAGCTGTGTGTGAACTTTGTAATAAACTGCATGTTTCTACCTATGCATATTAATGAAATATCTGTGATCCAAGCTGTGAAGATAAACATGGAACACCCTTTATATTCCACTAACTACAAATGGTGTCCACTCAACAGAACAAAACTGTTCGCATGGAAAATGGCTAAATCCCACATCAAACATTCTCGACGTGTCACAGTTTGTGGCAACGCTTGTGCCCCATTAATGCCTGTAGTCCTATACACAGTATTGCAAATAATTATCAATAAATCATTATACATGGAAGTATAGGCAATCGCAATCGTGAAATACGTAACGATTTGCCAGCAACATTGGAAATGGTTCGAAGGACATGTTAGCATTGCTGTGTAAGTAGCTCATGGTCAAAGTGCCTTGTCATGACTTGTTGAACCAGAGTTTGGTTCCACCATCTGGACAAAAATTTTTTTTTTTTTTTGTCTTGAAAACATGTATTGTAGTGTGACGTAGAAAACCTGTAAAAAAAGAACACCCAAAATTTTAAACAAAATTCATCAAAGTTATTTTAAGGTCATTCTTTTTGTAGGAGTAAGAGAATAGTATTATGTTGAGCAGTAAGTGATCCTAGATCGGTCAGATATTTACCAAAATTTTATCTTTTACGAAGCTAATATTTTAAATGTATGAGGGAGGAACTAATAGAATAATTATTCAGTTCATTGGCATGAATGAAATGGGTAATGATACACACATTTTATGAAATTACACACTCAAATGTATGTGCCAATCTCAGTGGCAGTCCTTTTGGCCTTCTTTTCGGGAACACTAAAGATTCACTATCATTTTCAATTTCAAAAACAATCAGATTCACATTAAATTGCCAAAGAGAAAGTTTCGTCTGCATGCATAAAACTATTCACAGAAGTAGCGCATACAATGGGCAAGCAGACGAAGGAGAAGAAAATCGTTAAGATGAAATTGAGCAAGAGAGAATAAATTTAACGATTAGCTCATAAACTTTGGTCTAGAGGTAAATTTACAAACATTTCAAAACAATAAGTTCAACTACTGAATATAATGGGTCCAAATAAGACATTTAAATTGTGTCAGACAATATTTATTAAATTCTGGTTGGATGTGTGTAATGATCTGAAAGAGAAAAGCAGGTTCAAAATTGCATGACCTACCACCTTCCAACTGACAGGAAAAGTGTATAATATGGTTTTCCAAAGTAAAATATGGTTGGTTTCCTTGTAATTTGCAAGGAAAATAGAACTCGATACTGTTGATGGTCTGCATGTGTGGTACTACAGAGGCCAGATGACAAAATGTACTACTCTTTGCTTTATGGCTGTTAGAATTTAATTTCAGAACATGGCTGTTGATATTCAGATTTGGTAGTTTTTACTCTGCCTAAAAGATTATTACTGAAAAAATGATTTTGAATATAAAGGAAAGTTACCTATTAATGAAGAATTCACTAATGTGAGAAAGCTAGATTCTGATTGCAGAAAGTGCTCAGCTCTGTTGGGAGGTATAAGAACTCAGTTCTCACAGTAAAAGAAATGTATTCACAGTTGCGAATATAAACAACCATCAGCTGTATAATGGATTGACAAATTAGTGCTGGACCAGGACCTGAACCTGGATTTCCCGCGTATCCCAAGTTGTCGTCTTACCTTTAGACTACCAGAGCACAACTCGTGCCCACACCCAAAGTTCATACATCGTCAACCTTGTTTCTACAGCCCCTATACTCATACATCAATTATGTTTATTCCATACAGGGGAAACACCTTTACTTGAAATTCGCTTGCCTGGTGTTGGCAGATAAATATGATATTGCAGTCCCTGTGTTCTGAATTACAATGCAATGTTCTTTCAAATGTGCATGCATGTCCTAAGGAACATTTCATCATAATTTGGAATAACACAGTTACTGCAGTATTATATAGTTCTCACAGTGCCAGAGATGTATAGCAATGACAATAAGACCCCATTTTAAAAGTGCTGAATTTGAAGTTTTTTTGTGTGTATCTCCTCGTAGGGCATTAATGTCTGAAGTTGAGCAGCTGTTGCAACAGTATTCATATGATTATACTAGTTGTGCCTTGTGATGTTATCACGTGGTTTAACAATTACTTATAAACAAATGCCCGGGTAAGTATTTATTCCAACCTTCCATTATTCCATCTCCTCCCCCCACCCCTCCCAATCTGTCTGTTTCCTCTACTTTCCCCCCACACACTTAACTCCCCCTCCCCCAATCTCTGTTCATCTCCTCCTTTCCCTTCTCTGTCCTCCTCCTCTCACCTTCTCTCTCCTATGAGCCTTTTACCAGTGGCTTTGCCTGCTTAAAATATATTTCACACACATTTCATCTGTATCTCTAGTGAATTTCATTCTTCAGTTTAATTTTCATGCAGCTCAATGTTTGATGTCTTATCTTGTGAAATTTGTGTCGTACAATGATATAATTACGCAGGTACATCAAGTGGTATATGTGGATACTGCCTGCAAACTGTTGCGATTAGAGTTAGTAGCAAAGAAGTAATAAATTAAAACAGCAAGCACAATGCAGTAGTTTTTCCTGCATCTTGGTGTTTATGATGCCATCTCTCCTGAACTGTGTGTCATACAGTGGTATAATTTGCTTGTAATTCAGTGTTACATGTGCGTATTGGTAAAGAAGCTATAAATTAAAATCTCATGCCTGATGCAGCAGCTTTACTGCACAATCAGCAAAAATATAGTAAGCTATAAATGTTTTTCCTTTCCGTCATTTTGTGGTGTTTGCACTGAGAGAAACTTTTGTGGGGTTGGATATTTGATCAGTTCAGTGTCAGCGTGTACAAAAATCAATTGCCATATGATTAGGCTTGTGTGAACCGGTGAGTAGTCCTGCTGCAACTTTATCACTTCATTGGGATAGCCCCGAGAACACTGTGTAGTAGGAGAGTCCAGGACACACTCTCTCGTGGCCTGTGGATGCTGAGACATCCTGGCAGTAAATAACTGTTTGTCGTATACTCGTCAGTGGCACAGTGTTTTACCATGTTTGTCACACTGCATCTGTATTAGTGTTATGCTTGCAGCATATCAACAAACAACACAATCTAAAAAAAAATATGGCATCGAGGGGACATGAACTATAATTAATTGTGTAAATAAAGTTCCTCAAATATTGCTATGTGGCTACCATGAAACTGTACAGGGTTGCTCTTATTTGGATGTTCAGTATAGAAACATCATGGCATTTCAAATAAATTCAAGTTAGTATTACAGAATATATATAAAACAATATGCTGTAAATATATGCAGTTATGGACAATCAAAAAGGCCTATAAGTAATATTGTTCCAAAGAGACTGAAACAAATATAGCACTAAAAGTGTGTTACATGTGGTGCTGCCACTGTTGCCAGTGCTTGTTTCATTCCCACTGGTGCGAATTGTACCTAACTGAAGGTACCTTAGCTTATCAAGATATGTGAACAACTTTGTTTTGTTGACTGTACATACCAGCAGATTTTGTAAGGAATATAGTAATGTTTCAAAACAATGATTATAACATATAAGGGAAAAACAATTAGTAACTTCAGCTTTTTCTCAAAGTTCCAAAAGCATCTCGTCAGATGGCAGTGCCAGACAAATATGGGAGACATGTTACAACACTCACAACTGCATATTACTGTACTGGGATGTGTTTCGCATCAAACACAAAAGGGCATCTCAAATGATGTTTTATGACATAATTTGACTTCTCGTAGGTGTGGAAGAATGGACAGTCACTGATGTGATGCACCAATTCACCTTTAGGTTTCCGGGCTGAGTCAGTAAAAACAGCACCCTTCTAGGGTGACTCCGTTGTCTGTCTATTACAACCTGTATTTCTCAGGAAAGGATAGAAGTTGAAATTTGTCACACATTAAGATCTGTAGTCCCTTG
Organism: Schistocerca americana; assembly: GCF_021461395.2. Taxonomy (NCBI): domain Eukaryota; kingdom Metazoa; phylum Arthropoda; class Insecta; order Orthoptera; family Acrididae; genus Schistocerca; species Schistocerca americana. Next base: position 621,620,373 of record NC_060130.1, read on the forward strand.
ACGGTGTGAAAAATTTAAGTCAATGCAGTCAAAAGATTTAGCCATATATGTCACATATTTTGATACTTGCAAACTCTGTCAAAACCAATAAATGATCTCTAACAGATTTTTAATAATTTTATGAGTAAAGGTATGAGAGTTACCTTTACTCCTCAAATTATTAAAAATGTGGTAGACATCAATAAAATTCCTTAGACAGATAAGGAGATAACATATACACACGTCATATGTGGAAATGTCTCTAGCACTTACAAAACCAGCACCACCCAAAGCAAATGTATGGAACGTAAATAATTTGACAATACAAAGTGTTGATTGGCACCAAAGTGTTGATTGGCACCAAAGTGTTGATTGGCACCAAAGTGTTGATTGGCACCAAAGTGTTGATTGGCACCAAAGTGTTGATTGGCACCAAAGTGTTGATTGGCACCAAAGTGTTGATTGGCACCAAAGTGTTGATTGGCACCAAAGTGTTGATTGGCACCAAAGTGTTGATTGGCACCAAAGTGTTGATTGGCACCAAAGTGTTGATTGGCACCAAAGTGTTGATTGGCACCAAAGTGTTGATTGGCACCAAAGTGTTGATTGGCACCAAAGTGTTGATTGGCACCAAAGTGTTGATTGGCACCAAAGTGTTGATTGGCACCAAAGTGTTGATTGGCACCAAAGTGTTGATTGGCACCAAAGTGTTGATTGGCACCAAAGTGTTGATTGGCACCAAAGTGTTGATTGGCACCAAAGTGTTGATTGGCACCAAAGTGTTGATTGGCACCAAAGTGTTGATTGGCACCAAAGTGTTGATTGGCACCAAAGTGTTGAACTGTAAACTGGGCAATCAATTTCATGATAGGCGTGCAAATGGTAATAAAATTTGCAAACCAATTATGTAATTTGACACAAAGGGCTACGTGGGAAATGATTATTTAGTGCCATAGCAGCAGTTTTTGTGCAGTAAAACAAAGCACACAGTGACAAACTTGTCAATGGTTGCATATATATAATTTAAATTATTAAAGTTAATACAGCTACTGAGGATATCATAGTCACACATACTAACAATTACTTCAGTTAAAACTTTTTTTTGTGGATCAATATTAAAACCTGAGATTGTATGTCTCCTTTTTGTACGTTTCTGCAGCATAGTGGAGACTCCCTTTTCCCCCCTTAAACTGTCCTTTTTATCTATCTTTACTTATAGTTGTAAAATTATTTCTTTGTAATAATGCAGTTTCAATGTGGATTAAAATTCTCTGTAGTAGAGAGCTTGCCTGCTTGAAGTGGAGTTTTTCTTTCAGTTTAGAATTACAATACTACAGATATCCATAATACAGAATTTGCAGATTTCTTAGCTACAATTAATCACGCTGATGATCTAATTTTATTTTCAGGTGTGATACAATTCCAAAAATTCAGGCAAAGCTTGACTACCTAAAATCTCTTCTGAATGACTACAATACATTTAAAAGCATCTATAGATATGCATATGATTTTGCTCGGGTGAGTATTTTGTATAATTGCCTTTTTAATTCACAGAAATTGTCATCTACTACTGTAGTTCAGGAGCGCAGTATCTTCTAAACTTACTGTGTATGTGCGCAAGTGGATGGTGAAGTCTATGCCACATGAACTAAATGCAAACTAGCTGCACAAATGGCGCACTTACATTTTCTGTATATCTGTAAGCGGTTTGAAAGACTACAGTCAAAGAACCTCTTCTGGTTAGAGTACACTTAAATAAGCCCAAGTTGATTCACTAAATTACTGTACAAAAGTTAAGTGTAATCAGTAAAGCAGAAATAGAAAAGATGAGCAGATACTGTGAGAGTAAAAAGTAGCCTACAAATGAGAACTGTGTGGTCTTTCTAGGAAATGCGAACTCACTGCTCAGTAAAGGCGTGTAATTTAAAGATGATGAAAAGAAACGCATTAGACATACAATGTTGTTTCACTTTATTAAGCAAGAGCTTCTCAGCAGAGTTCAATATGAGACGCCACAAGATCTCAATTTGGATCCAGTCTTTCCACACTAAAGCAGGTTGAATAGACAACATTCTCAGCATTTAATGTCCTGCAATGTGCTACCTTGAGACTGGAGAGAGTTTTAGGGCATTTGAAATGTTGGTTATAGGCTATTATGAGGTCGACTAAGGGCAAACAACTCATCCAGTTGTGCATTCTTGACAGCATGAAAAAATTCCATTACATCTGCAGAGCTTACCGCTGTCTCTGGAATTGGAGTTGTCCAACAAACTAGGTATTAGAGACACAAAGAAGTTAATCTTCATGCCAAACATTTGGTAGTCTATCTCCTGCTTGCAGTTCATTTATCACTAAGTCAGCAGCACTGAAATTGGACCAGTACTGTGTGTAGGAATATTATGTTGTAATTTTCAGGTTATGTATGCCTATATTCAACTGAATGAATAAATTTTGTTATGCCCTATGTGTTAGGCCTTTATTTTTGGAATGGCATTGCAAGTGGCAAGGTTAATTAGATGTGTTCTTAACAAATAAAGTCCACTCCATTTGGCAGAACAATTTTTGTTATACGTCCGTATATCTACATCTACATTTACATCTTTACCCTGTAAACCACTGTGAACTACATGGCAGATGGTATGATCTATTGTACCAGTTATTAGGGTTTCTTTCCATTGCATTCACATCTGGAGTGCAGGAAGAACGATTTTTTGAAAGCCCCCTCTGTATCTGTTCAGTACCTCCTGTTAGTCCTGTTTGGTATGGGTCCCACACACGTGACCAATATTCTAGAATGAGTCACATGAATGATTTATAAGCCATCTCCTTGGTAGACTGTGTGCACTTTTCCAGTATTCTATCAATTAACTGGAGTCTACCACCTGCTTTACCCACAACTGAGCCTATGTGATAGTTCCATTTCATATCCCTACAAATTGTTACACTCAGGTACTGTATTTACTCGATTATGAGATGAATTTTTTTCCCCAGATTCATCATTTGAAAACTATGGGATCATCTTGTATTCACGTATTAAACTATTGCTGCTGAGGCCAATGTTTCTACATTTTAGAATGTTTACATCATATAGGTGTCATCTTAAATTTACTGAAGAAGCTTGGACTATTGAGGTCACGTGCAGATATATTTTGATGCATTCAGCAGGATAGGTAGTACAAACTGTGCTTGTACTCAAACAGGTTTGAAATTTCTTGATACGCCAAAGCGCTTGATACTATATCAACCTTGCTCGAACAGTCACTTGAAATTTGACTTGAATGACATTAATGCAAAAGATGTGCGAGAAACCATGAAGTAGTCATCACAACAATCTATTGCTCTGCTTAAAATTTGACAGAATTTAATGTTATTATCTTACAGACTTTTGTTGTATTTGAACAGCTTTGCAATAAAAATTCTCGTGCATGTATGGCTACAGTGTACAAGCATTAATGGTGCTTGTTACATATCGCTAACATTGAAAAGCAAACATATTGCCCTTCAAAAAATATTATTTGATTCTGAATGCAAGTGATTATTTTATTTGATTATGAGATATTGTAATGATTTATGAAGTGGGTTGCAAATGAGAAACTCAGTTGCTTTTCACATATTAGAATGCTAGGTAAAAACATTATCACCTTTTAACCAGCTTTAGAACAAGGTAGTGACACAGGTAAGACAAGAAAGAAAATTGATTGTGAATGAAATGTCTAAAAAACAAAATAAGTCATATTAAAATACGTATAATTGTTATCGCAAGAATAATTGTACAGATAGTACCAACAGATGCCACTAGATCACAGAACAAGCGAAAGTATGAGAATTTTACAGAATCATGATTGCGATCTTGTATTTTTGTGTAAGTTGGTGGTGTTACCTATGACCTACACCCTAGAAGATACTGCAGTCCATGTTTCACAGTTGCTCAGAACAGTATTATGGAAAAGTTGGAGTGGGAACAGTGGTACCAGCTTGGCTGAGAACTAGGATGGGAGCAGGGAGGGCAGTAGTGATCAGGCAGCAAATTCCACTGTGCTGCCAACCATGGGAACCTATACCCCTGCAGTTTGCGTGAAGCCATTTTAACTGACATTATAATTGAACAAATAAATAACAATGGTGTACATTTCTACAGGAGACAGTGAAAGTCTAGATAGGAGCCAGTGGCACACTTCTGTGTTTCCTGCAACAATGTTGTCATCACTTATTGTGAGGTGTAACAGGAACAAAAAGGGGAGATGGATGTCAGCTGCTAGTTCTGCACATCCAATGAGAGTGTGGTGGGCAGATGATATATTTGGAAGCAAGAAACAGTGTAACAGTCTCATGTCAGTATAGAAGCGAAAACAGATATGTATTTGGCAGAAAGCAGCTGCCTTCTCACATTCCACCTTGACCACTACCTCAGATAATGCACGTATTCAGAAGAAATAGTGTACTATTTGACAGTGAAGATATAAATTTCGTTACTGTGGGTGGTGATTAAAAATACCGCTACCACAGACGACAGGCTTAGTAAGCAATGTAGGTAGTGAAGATAAAAATTAATGTAAACCATTTCTTTTCTTTTATTTCTTCTTGTATTATCAAATTTGGACAATCAATAAATAGACTAAGTTATAAAATAGATATAATACTAATGTTTTAGGCAGATATTTGATGTCAGTAAAACAGTTTGTACCTTTGCTTAGTCATAATATGTTAAAAATAAATTTGTCTCAAGAAGACTCTTTAAAAAAAAGTCATCTTATATTGAGGGTCATCTTATACTCAGATAAATTCGATATTTGTCAGAGTTTGCTTATTCCAGCTGACACACATTAATACTGTAGTCATACAATACTACGTTTTCTCATTTCATGAAGTGCACAATTTTACATTTCTGAACATTTAAAGCAAGCTGCCAGTCTTTGCAGCACTTCGAAATCTTGTGGAGATCTGACTGAGTATTTATGCAGGTTCTTTCAGACAATACTTCATTATAGATAACTGCAACTGCAAAAATTCTGAGGTTACTATTAATATTGTCCGCAAGGTCATTAATATACAACATGAACAGCAAGGGTCACAATACACTTCCCTGGGGCACACCCCAAGTTACTTATACATCTAATAAGTCTCCATCAAACACAACATGCTGCATCCTCCCTAGCAAAAAGTCGTCAACCCAGTCACAAATTTCTCTTGAGATACTTGATATGATCGTACTTTTGACAGTAAACGTAAGTGTGGTACTGAGTGAAATGCTTTTCAGAAATCAAGAAATACTGCATCTTCATGACTGCCTTGATTGACAGCTTTCAATATGTCATGTGAGAAAAGTACAAGTTTGGTTTCACATCATCAATGTTTTCAGAATCCATGCTGGTTGTCATGGAAGAGGTCATTCTGTTAGAGATATCTCATTATGTTTGAGCTTAGAACATATACTCACATTCTACAAGACATTGATGTCAAGGATATTGGACAGTAGTTGTGCAGATCACTTCCACTACCCTTCTTGTAGACATGTGTTACCTGTGCTTTCTTTCAAGTACTGGCCACGGTCTTTTGTTCAAGGGATCTTTAACACATTATAGTTATGGGAAGTGCTAATTCAGCTACAAATTTAGTATAGAATTTGATACAGATTCCATCGGGCCGTGGAGATATGTTCTATTTTACAGTTTAAGCTGTTTTCAACACCACTGACGCTAATACTTTTCACTTATCTTTTCAGTGGTACAAAGATTAAATTGGAACAGTTCTCCTGGGTTTTCCTCTATAAAGAACCATTTGAAAATGGAGTTAAGCGTTTCAGCTTTTACAAATTAAGGGACATAATTTCAGAGACTTTACTGGTCTAGTATGGATATGATTTTCTCTATACAGACTGAAGCGGCAAGTGTAAATTTGTACCAAGGTCAGGAATCAAAGCAGGAGACCTGGGTTCGATTCCCAGCCTACGTACAAATTTTCACTGGCAGCTTCAGTCTATGTACATATAATTTTAGCTTTTGCTTTGCTAGCCTCAGTTTCATTTCCTGTCTCGTTCACTAGGGACTGGACTCCATCTTTCATGCCACTAACAGCCATTACATAAGACCAGAATTTATGTGGGTGTTGTGAAAGACCATTTGACAATGTTCTGTTGTGATAGTCTTTGAAGGCTTTATGCATTGCTGTCTTGACAGCCAAATGTGTTTCTTTCAGCATCTCTGTAGCTATAGTCTTATGCTTTGTTTTACACCTGTTTTGCTGTAGTTTCTGTTCATTTAGAAGTTTCTTTATGACTGTATACAATGTATGGTCTCTTCAAGTATGAACTGTTCTATTGGGTACATATCTATTCAATGTGTGCTCAACTATTCTTTTAAACTTGAGCCATAGTTCCTCTACATGCTCCTGCCCATTGCTGAAAGTTTAAAGTTCTTCATTGAAATATGAAACTGTTGATTTTTTATGTAGTTTACTGCACACACATGCCTTCATGATTGTTTTAGTTGTCTTTTGTACTTTGGTAATTATTGTTGCCATAACCACGTCAGGCTCATGGTGGATGATAGGATCCAATTACAATATTATGCTCACCTCGGTATCGAATCTTGCTCAAACACTCTCGCATGCAACTTCAGTTTCTACCTCGATGGATTTGAATTTACTGTGACAAACAAACCACCTCCATTTCCCGTTAGCCTGTCCTTTCGATATACACTTAGATTTCCTCATAAAATCTGGCCATCAATTCAGGTTTGGACCAGCTTTCTGTACGTAGTGTAGTGTAGTGTAGAGTGTGTGTGTGTGTGTGTGTGTGTGTGTGTGTGTGTGTGTGTGTGTGTCACTTTCTTGTGAATGCTTTGGCAGCTAACCACTAGGATTTTAATATTTTCACCTGTAGGAAGCATTTCTTTCAATCTCACATTGATACTTCTGGGTTTCTTACAGCTATCATCTAAATTGGATGGAGAGTCATCTAATAAAAAAAAAGTTTGCACCCCCACACACAATCAGATACCTGGTTAGCAGCCTCTAATGTGATGTGTATTGTATACATGACCCATTTAGAGGGTCCCTACAGTCCTCAGCACTAAGACCCAAGTCCAAGAAGTATCAGCCTAGTTTGTCATGGAACCTCCGGAGTTGTAGTTGTTGTTGTTGTTGTTGTTGTTGTTGTTGTTGTGGTTTTCAGTCCTGAGACTGGTTTGATGCAGCTCTCCATGCTACCCTATCCTGTGCAAGCTGCGTCATCTCCCAGTACTTACTGCAACCTACATCCTTCTGAATCTGCTTAGTGTATTCATCTCTTGGTCTCCCTCTACGATTTTTACCCTGCACGCTGCCCTCCAATGCTAAATTTGTGATCCCTTGATGCCTCAGAACATGTCCTACCAACCGGTCCCTTTTTCTTGTCAAGTCGTGCCACAAACTCCTCTTCTCCCCAATTCTGTTCAATACCTCCTCATTAGTTACGTGATCTACCCATCTAATCTTCAGCATTCTTCTGTAGTACCACATTTCGAAAGCTTCTATTCTCTTCTTGTCCAAACTATTTATCGTCCATGTTTCACTTCCATACATGGCTACACTCCATACGAATACTTTCAGAAACGACTTCCTGATACTTAAATCTATACTCGATGTTAACAAATTTCTCTTCTTCAGAAACGCTTCCCTTGCCATTGCCAGTCTACATTTTATATCTTCTCTACTTCGACCATCATCAGTTATTTTGCTCCCCAAATAGCAAAACTCCTTTACTACTTTGAGTGTCTCATTTCCTAATCTAATTCCCTCATCATCACCCGATTTAATTTGACTACATTCCATTATCCTCATTTTGCTTTTGTTGATGTTCATCTTATATCCTCGTTTCAAGACACTGTCCATTCCATTCAACTGCTCTTCCAGGTCCTTTGTGGTCTCTGACAGAATTACAATGTCATCGGTGAACCTCAAAGTTTTTGTTTCTTCTCCATGGATTTTAATACCTACTCCGAATTTTTCTTTTGTTTCCTTTACTGCTTGCTCAATACACAGATTGAATAACATCTGGGAGAGGCTACAACCCTGCCTCACTCCCTTCCCAACCACTGCTTCCCTTTCATGTCCCTCGACTCTTATAACTGCCATCTGGTTTCTGTACAAATTGTAAATAGCCTTTTGCTCCTTGTATTTTACCCCTGCCACCTTCAGAATTTGAAACAGAGTATTCCAGTCAACATTGTCCAAAGCTTTCTCTAAGTCTACAAATGCTACAAATGTAGGTTTGCCTTTTCTTAATCTTTCTTCTGAGATAAGTCGTAAGGTCAGTATTGCCTCACGTGTTCCAACATTTCTACGGAATCCAAACTGATCTTCCCCGAGGTCGGCTTCAACCAGTTTTTCCATTCGTCTGTAAAGAATTCCCGTTAGTGTTTTGCAGCTGTGACTTATTAAGCTGATAGTTCGGTAATTTTCACACCTATCAACACCTGCTTTCTTTGGGATTGGAATTATTATATTCTTCTTGAAGTCTGAGGGTATTTCACCTGTCTCGTACATCTTGCTCACCAGATGGTAGAGTTCTACATGACTACTCTGCAATTCACATTTAAGTGCTTGGCAGAGGGTTCGTCGAACCACAATCATACTCTCTCTCTACCATTCCACTCCCGAACAGCGCGCGGGAAAAATGAACACCTAAACCTTTCTGTTCGAGCTCTGATTTCTCTTATTTTATTTTGATGATCATTCCTACCTATGTAGGTTGGGCTCAACAAAATATTTTTGCATTCGGAAGAGAAAGTTGGTGACTGAAATTTCGTAAATAGATCTCTCTGTGATGAAAAACATATTTGCTTTAATGACTTCCGTCCTAACTCGCGTATCATATCTGCCACACTCTCTCCCCTACTACGTGATAATACAAAACGAGCTGCCCTTTTTTGCACCCTTTCGATGTCCTCCGTCAATCCCACCTGGTAAGGATCCCACACCGCGCAGCAATATTCTAACAGAGGACGAACGAGTGTAGTGTAAGCTGTCTCTTTAGTGGACTTGTTGCATCTTCTGAGTGTCCTGCCAATGAAATGCAACCTTTGGCTCGCCTTCCCCACAATATTATCTATGTGGTCTTTCCAACTGAAGTTGTTCGTAATTTTAACACCCAGGTACTTAGTTGAATTGACAGCCTTGAGAATTGTACTATTTATCGAGTAATCGAATTCCAACAGATTTCTTTTGGAACTCATGTCACACTTTTCGTTATTTAGTGTCAACTGCCACCTGCCACACCATACAGCAATCTTTTCTAAATCGCTTTGCAACTGATACTGGTCTTCGGATGATCTTACTAGACGGTAAATTACAGCATCATCTTCGAACTCCTCAGATTGTCACCCAGGTCATTTATATAGATCAGGAACAGCAGAGGTCCCAGGACGCTTCCCTGGGGAACACCTGATATCACTTCAGTTTTACTCGATGATCTGCCGTCTATTACTATGAACTGCGACCTTCCGGACAGGAAATCGAGAATCCAGTCGCACAACTAAGACGATACCCCATAGGCCCGGCCCGCAGCTTGATTAGAAGTCGCTTGTGAGGAATGGTGTCAAAAGCTTTCCGGAAATCTAGAAATACGGAATCAACTTGAGATCCCCTGTCGATAATGGCCATTACTTCGTGCAAATGAAGAGCTAGCTGCGTTGCACAAGAACGATGTTTTCTGAAACCATGCTGATTACGTATCAATAGATCCTTCCCTTCGAGGTGATTCATAATGTTTGAATACAGTATATGCTCCAAAACCCTACTGCAAACCGACGTCAATGATATAGGTCTCTAGTTCGATGGATTACTGCTACTACCCTTCTTAAACACTGGTGCGACCTGCACAATTTTCCAATCTGTAGGTACAGATCTATCGGTGAGAGAGTGGTTGTATATGATTGCTAAGTAGGGAGCTATTGTATCAGCGTAATCTGAAAGGAACCTAATCGGTATACAATCTGGGCCAGAAGACTTGCCCGTATCAAGCGATTTGAGTTGCTTCGCAACCCCTAAGGTATCTACTTCTAAGAAACTCATGGTAGCAGCTGTTCGTGTTTCAAATTCTGGAATATTCCATTCATCTTCCCTGGTGAAGGAATTTCGGAAAACTGCGTTCAATAACTCCGCTTTAGCGGTACAGTCGTCGGTAACAGTACCATCGGCACTGCACAGCGAAGGTATTGACTGTGTCTTGCCGCTTGTGTACTTTACGTACGACCTGAATTTCTTCGGATTTTCTACCAAATTTTGAGACAATGTTTCGTTGTGGAACCTATTAAAGGCATCTCGCATTGAAGTCCGTGCCAAATTTCGCGCGCCTGTAAATTTTTGCCAGGACTGGCTCTCCCAAGGCTGTCAGTAGTTCTAATGGAATGTTGTCTACTCCCGGGGCCTTGTTTCAACTCACGTCTTTCAGTGCTCTGACAAATTCTTCACACAGTAATGTATCTCCCATTTCATCTTCATCTACATTCTCTTCCATTTCCATAATATTTTCCTCAAGTACATCACCCTTGTATAGACCCTCTATATACTCCCTCCACTTTTCTGCTTTCCCTTCTTTGTTTAGAACTGGGTTTCCATCTGAGCTCTTGATATTCATACAAGTGGTTCTCTTTTCTCCAAAGGTCTCTTTAATTTTCATGTAGGCAATATCTATTTTACCCCTAGTGAGATATGCCTCTACATCCTTACATTTGTCCTCTAGCCATCCCTGCTTAGCCATTTTGCACTTCCTGTCGATCTCATTTTTGAGAAGTTTGTATTCCTTTTTGCCTGCTTCATTTACTGCATTTTTATATTTTCTCCTTTCATCAATTAAATTCAATATTTCTTCTGTTACCCAAGGATTTCTACTAGCCCTCGTCTTTTTACCTGCTTGATCCTCTGCTGCCTTCACTATTTCATCTCTCAAAGCTACCCATTCTTCTTCTACTGTATTTCATTCCCCCATTCCTGTCAATTGTTTCCTCGTGCTCTCCCTGAAACTCTGTACGACCTCTGGTTTAGTCAGTTTATCCAGGTCCCATCTCCTCAAATTCCCACCTTTTTGCAGTTTCTTCAGTTTTAATCTATAGTTCATAACCAATAGAATGTGGTCATAGTCCACATCTGCCTGTGGAAATGTCTTAAAATTTAAAACCTGGTTCCTAACTCTGTCTTACCATTATATAAAGTATCTGATACCTCATAGTATCTCCAGGCTTCTTCCATGTATACAACCTTCTTTCATGATTCTTGAACCAAGTGTTAGCTATGATGAAGTTAGGCTCTGTGCAAACTTCTACCAGATGGCTTCCTCTTTCATTTCTTACCCCCAATCCATATTCACCTACTATGTTTCCTTCTCTCCCTTTTCCTACTCTCGAATTCCAGTTACCCATGACTATTAAATTTTCATCTCCCTTCACTACCTGAATAATTTCTTTTATTTTGTCATACATTTCATCAATTTCCTCATCATCTGCAGAGCTAGTTGGCATATAAACTTGTACTACAGTAGTAGGCGTGGGCTTCGTGTCTATCTTGACCACAATAATGCGTTCACTATGCTGTTTGTAGTAGCTTACCCGCACTCCTATTTTCTTATTCTTTATTAAACCTACTTCTGCATTACCCCTATTTGATTTTATATTTATAACCCTGTATTCATCTGACCAAAAGTCTTGTTCTTCGTGCCACCGAACTTCACTAATTTCCGCTATATCTAAGCGATACAGATGGCCGTACCGTAGGTGCAACCACAACGGAGGTGTCTCTGTTGAGAGGCTAAACAAACGTGTGGTTCCTGAAGAGGGGCAGCAGCCTTTTCAGTAGTTGCAGGGCAACAGTCTGGATTATTGACTGATCTGGCCTTGTAACACTAACCAAAATGGCCTTGCTGTGCTGGCACTGCGAACGACTGAAAGCAAGGGGAAACTGCAGCCATAATTTTTCCTGAGGGCCTGCAGCTTTACTGTATGGTTAAGTGATGGCGTCCTCTTGGGTAAAATATTCCAGAGGTGAAATAGTCCCCCATTCGGATCTCTGGGTGGAGACTACTGAAGAGGGCGTCGTTATCAGGAGAAAGAAAACTGGCTTTCTACGGATCGGAGTGTGGAATGTCATATCCCTTAATCGGGCAGGTGGGTTAGAAAATTTAAAAAGGGAAATGGATAGGTTAAAGTTAGATATAGTGGGAATTAGTGAAGTTCAGACCTCCAAAGTATCTGGTTCAATCCTTTCATTCATCTCAGAACCAAGGGGTCACAATCAGTTTTAGGGACAATATTACAAATTGTGAGCTTCATTGAAACTCCTGGACAACAGTGGTCTCCTCAACCTTCTCTGCCAGTTGCTGGAATGATCTCCAGTACCCCCTCAGAGCTCAGATGACAGGTGTCATTTGTTCCATCATGCACCGCAATCTGGATTTCCTTGCATTTTGTTCCCTCATAGGCTGCCAGAATAGCCTCTTCAACATGTTGAATGAGGCACCACAGCATACACATTGTGTACACCTGATGTTCTTTCCTGTCCCTTATTGTCATGTCCCTGCCGACAATTAATAGACTCTTACCGTTTTGCGTTTGCTTCCTCTTGACACTGAACAAAACAGGTTTACCCAAAACAGGTGAAGTGAGTCCCACTGACTCTGTTTGAGTGAAAGACAGCACCTCAGATTTTTTGATTAAGGGTGTTGGTATAACACCCTGAATCCTTCCTGGTCGCTCTCCACCCTGTATATGTTGCCTAGATCTACCATTGAAATGCCACCCACAGTCAAGTGGAGGAGTAATGACAGATCTCCTACTTTCTGCAGAGGCAATATGATTCATAGGGTAGGATAGTACTTGAGGTAACTTTGGTACCAGTACCACAGGTACATGATTCTTGGGAGCTCTTCCAATACACCAATTCGCAGCAGGTGCCAGTTGTTTGACAGTAGTCATGGTTATCTCTAGGTGCTTATGAATATCAAGCAACTTACCCAGTATTTGAGAACAGCATTCATAGTGGGGCTGCATCTTGGCTGGTGCAATGGACTACAGGACAGTGAACAAATAACTTTAAACAAAGCCTGCTGATTAGCTTATTATCAGTTGAGCTGAGAAATTACTAATGCCCTGTAAGAACTGAAGCATTTAAACAAAACAAGATTTCTATTAAGGCAGCAGAAAAACCTGTGGTAAAAATTAAAAATTTCCTCAAACTTTTTGAAGTTGATTATAGTTTTTAGCAAACTAAAAAATAGTTAATTTATGAAAAGTGAGGGGAAAGTGGTAGTTCGTATAATCAGATGAATGTTGTGGAAAGAGACCAGATCGGTGGTGGTGGTGGTGGTGGTGGTGGTGGTGGTGGTGGTGGTGGTGGTGAGGGGGGGGGGGGGGTTTTCGATATGGTCAAGTATGTACATATGGAACTTGGCATGTCTCTTGGTGGTAAGAGGAATACCGTTGATACTCAAGTGTTGCAGAAATGAAGTGTTAGACTTTCCAAAGGTGCAGTGTTTCAGGCTTTCCTATTTGTATTTAGGATTTAGGCAGTAGTTATAAGTAAGATACAAAAGAATTGAATGTTAAATTGATGGTTTTACAAACTTTTGCTGTGTTGATATAATGAGCAAATTGATCATTTCATGTATTTTGAGTTTCTACTATGACTTCGTTCCCTTCCATCAGGACAAGGAGCAACGCAGCATGGACATTGAGACTGCAAAGGCCATGTTGAAGTTGTTGCTGGGAAAACAATGGTCTCTCTTCAGTCAGTTCAACTCTTTCCTAGAAAGCTCAAAATACAAAGTTATTAATAAAGACCAATGGTGCAATATTTTTGAATTCTCGCGTACTATAGTGAATGATCTGTCTAATTACGATGTTGACGGTGCTTGTAAGTATGTTTGTTTTATTGTAGTCTTTAATGATCCAATGAGTGATTTATTTTTCTGTCATTAAACAGTTTTATAAAAGTTGAAAAAATAATGCTTAGAAATGGAAACATAGTCACCATTGCTACAGTGATTGTTTTCCCTGACCATAAGTTGCATGTTTCTCCTGACTTTATTTTGTTGTTCTTACTAGCCAAATTCTTTTGTTCTATATGAATCGGTGCTCATAACACTTTTTTGTGTATCAGTTGTTTGACAAATCTTAGCCGTGATGCAAAGTATCTTACAGCCATAATTTGGGATATAAAAATATTTTCAACAGTCTTTCTTTTATATAATGCACAGTATGTATATAATGCGCAGTATGTGCTATGTTACACAACTGAAAGTTCTGAGAGGCACTGTACTATGTCCCTGAACTAATGTTTGGAGACTAAGACATAAATTTTTTTATTCAAATAAACAACTTTCCCAATATGTCAACAGTGCCAACTTATAGCAATTGCTCAAAGTGATTTTGCCATGTGGATGGGTGGCTTATTGATGAAATGTCTTCCTCATGATTCAACTTCATGTATCAGATTCTACTGTGCAAACTCTCCTTTGTCAAGAATATCAGCCGCCTCTCTATGGCTTCTTTGCAACATTTTATCCATGGTGATAGTTATCTTCCTCTTACGGTGAAAGCTGTTGTGGATCTTCTGTACATTTGTTACACTTTCCGAACACTGTCCTTCTGTGCCATACACTAAATGTATGTCTGCAAGTTCCTGTAATGAGTAATGCTCCATCTTTGACAACTGGGCAGGTACTTAAACACAGCTAACATCAACTGTGGTCATGTCACATATGAATGCATTTGGTTTTTCAAGGTAGTGTCAAAATATCCAACTTTTGTTTGACAACAAATATAAGTAGTTTACAAACACATGCATCATACACATTGCTCATTAGAGATTATGTACTGTCTGAAATATTCTAACTGTTGGTTCTTTATCGCAAACTACTTTCGCAAAGGGAAAAAATTTAACATTTATTTGACTACAGTGGCAGGTATCTACATATGTTCATGCATGCATGTTCCTGTACAGTGTGTGGTTGAGGTACAAAGTACCATTGCTGATCATTCCCTTTCCTGTTCCTCAAGCAAAAGGAGTGAGAGGAAAGTGATTGCTTGTTTACCTTTTGGTGAGCCCTAGTCTTGCTTATTTTCTCTATACAGGCCTTGTGCAAGATGGATATTGGAAGAAGTAGAATTGTTATGCAGTTTGTCAAATTGCTTGATGATGGTTTTAACTGTCTGGACTGAGGTTTGAACCAAGAACCTTGCCTGCATTACAAGCAAAGGTTCCAGGTCAAGTCTTTGTCCATCATGCAGTTTAATCTGCCAGGAAGCTCCCAAACTGCAAACTGTATTCACTCCTCTGCAGAGTGAAAATTCATCGTGGAAAAAGTTCAGCAGCCTTTTGTGAAATGACCATCTTCCCTCCAGCAATTTGTATTGAAACTTGCAAAGTATTTCTGTAGCGCTCTTGTACTTATTGTACTGACTGGCGAGAAATCTGATAGCATACTTCCAAATTGCTTTGATGCATTCTGGTAATCCGACCTGGTAAGAATCTGACACTAGAGCAGTAGTCAAAAATCAATTACACAAGCAGTTCCACACACGGCCACTTTGTAGGTGCATCAAATAATCTCGACGAACTGTAGTTGTTTATTCGTCTTTGCTACCCCTTACCTTGTGTACTCATTTAATTTCATGTTCGTTTACAATGTTATGCCCTTATATTTAATCAGCATGTCAATGTCAAGTAGAATAGCATTCCAATGTTACAGGGATGTTTCTCTTACCCATTTGCCTAAACTTAAAATGTTGATAGATGGAAGCCATAAAGCTGGAAGACTATAACAGTCTTCTCTGTTGACACTGAATTTGTTTTTAGAGACTTTTACCATCTCCTGTATTTTACTTCTATAAATGTTGCACTCTTTAGGAAGCACACATATTCTGTAAAAATGTAGATCTTTTCTGCTGTTGGTCTCATTCTCAGACAGTGCCAGTTTCACACAGAAAGTTTGTGATCCTCATATTCTTAGTAGTAGCCCATTCTATAACTGTTTCCTAATGTGTTAAGGGTATTGAGAGCAAGTGGTGTCAGTTTTTAGTGATAAGTATAGTGGATGTAAACCAATTCCATTATATCTTGTGAAGTCATGGTACAACAGCACCATGAATCAGTACTGAGAATACTAAATGTTAGTTGCTGAAAATGTGTGATTTATGTATCACATCATGTTTCTGCACTACATTATCCCATCATCAAGTTGTATAAAACAAACACAAATCATTTCTTGATATTAGTACACATATGGACACACACATATAAATCAATCTATATTACCCTTTAGTATTACATACACAGTTAATGTACCATTAGGTAATGTCAAATGTAAAAGACAAGCAACAACTGTGCATTGTGAAATACATGAGAACTTTTCCTTAGCACGTAACGCTAGCACAAAGCTCAGTTATTAACTAAAGCCAACTGCCCTCGCCTGCCTAAGATTGTACTACCATGTTACATATATATCACAGCCCCCATTGATGCTACTGTCTACTTTAAAATGTATGTGTCAGGTCATTGCAAACCCCCAAAAACCAATGTTGCACCTATGTTGCATTATTAGCTTACATTGAGAATAACCAACAGGAAACATTAAAACTTAATGACCATTAAGGAGAAACAGCACAGGCAGCTTCAAAGTATTGCAAATAAAGAACATGGTTGATTGCTGTCAAATTTAGATGAAATAGATAGTTTTGCACTTTAAAGGAGGAATGCATCAATGTGTTGAATGAAAAGACAGGAGTGTCCTAAGGCATTTATGGGCCCACTTTAGTGATGTTCTTGTGAGAATCAGCCATCAACCTAATCTTCTTAGTTGTCGTTAAGTGGTAATGTTTCCTGTTGGTTATTCACAATGGATGCAAACATTAGAACAGAGGTGAAAGATTAGTTTTTAGGATTTGTTATGATTTGATGCATAAACTTTTGATAGATTTCACTGTAGACAGCAGCATTGTTAGGAGCTGTGATACATATACATCATCGTAGTGCAATCTTCAGTAGGTGTGGGCAGTTGACCGTAGTTAATAACTGAGCTTTGTGCTAGTGTTACGCACCCATCTGAGGTGTACAATGAGGAGTTTTTGTGTGTGTTTTTAGTGCATGGTTGCTGCTCAATTTTTACTTTTCATCTTCCCTAGTGGCATATTAAATTTAAGGTATGTTATACTACAGAGCAATATAGATAAATTTACATGTGCTTTAGTATGTGCAGTAACAGGAGGTAATGATGCTTCCTACAGGAAAATTAAAGAGACCTTTGGAGATAAGAGAACGACTTGTATGAATATCAAGAGCTCAGATGGAAACCCAGTTCTAAGCAAAGAAGGGAAAGCAGAAAGGTGGAAGGAGTATATAGAGGGTCTATACAAGGGCGATGTACTTGAGGACAATATTATGGAAATGGAAGAGGATGTAGATGAAGATGAAATGGGAGATATGATACTGCGTGAAGAGTTTGACAGAGCACTGAAAGACCTGAGTCGAAACAAGGCCCCCGGAGTAGACAATATTCCATTGGAACTACTGACGGCCGTGGGAGAGCCAGTCCTGACAAAACTCTACCATCTGGTGAGCAAGATGTATGAAACAGGCGAAATACCCTCAGACTTCAAGAAGAATGTAATAATTCCAATCCCAAAGAAAGCAGGTGTTGACAGATGTGAAAATTACCGAACTATCAGCTTAATAAGTCACAGCTGCAAAATACTAACACGAATTCTTTACAGACGAATGGAAAAACTAGTAGAAGCCAACCTCTTGGAAGATCAGTTTGGATTCCGTAGAAACACTGGAACACGTGAGGCAATACTGACCTTATGACTTATCTTAGAAGAAAGATTAAGGAAAGGCAAACCTACGTTTCTAGCATTTGTAGACTTAGAGAAAGCTTTTGACAATGTTGACTGGAATACGCTCTTTCAAATTCTAAAGGTGGCAGGGGTAAAATACAGGGAGCGAAAGGCTATTTACAATTTGTACAGAAACCAGATGGCAGTTATAAGAGTCGAGGGACATGAAAGGGAAGCAGTGGTTGGGAAGGGAGTAAGACAGGGTTGTAGCCTCTCCCCGATGTTGTTCAATCTGTATATTGAGCAAGCAGTAAAGGAAACAAAAGAAAAATTCGGAGTAGGTATTAAAATTCATGGAGAAGAAATAAAAACTTTGAGGTTCGCCGATGACATTGTAATTCTGTCAGAGACAGCAAAGGACTTGGAAGAGCAGTTGAATGGAATGGACAGTGTCTTGAAAGGAGGATATAAGATGAACATCAACAAAAGCAAAACAAGGATAATGGAATGTAGTCTAAGTCGGGTGATGCTGAGGGAATTAGATTAGGAAATGAGGCACTTAAAGTAGTAAAGGAGTTTTGCTATTTGGGGAGCAAAATAACTGATGATGGTCGAAGTAGAGAGGATATAAAATGTAGGCTGGCAATGGCAAGGAAAGCGTTTCTGAAGAAGAGAAATTTGTTAACATCCAGTATTGATTTAAGTGTCAGGAAGTCATTTCTGAAAGTATTCGTATGGAGTGTAGCCATGTATGGAAGTGAAACATGGACGATAAATAGTTTGGATAAGAAGAGAATAGAAGCTTTCGAAATGTGGTGCTACAGAAGAATGCTGAAGATTAGATGGGTAGATCACATAACTAATGAGGAAGTATTGAATAGGATTGGGGAGAAGAGAAGTTTGTGGCACAACTTGACCAGAAGAAGGGATCGGTTGGTAGGACATGTTCTGAGGCATCAAGGGATCACCAATTTAGTATTGGAGGGCAGCGTGGAGGGTAAAAATCGTAGAGGGAGACCAAGAGATGAATACACTAAGCAGATTCAGAAGGATGTAGGTTGCAGTAGGTACTGGGAGATGAAAAAGCTTGCACAGGATAGAGTAGCATGGAGAGCTGCATCAAACCAGTCTCACGACTGAAGACCACAACAACAACAACAATAAATTTCATATGTAATGGGTCCCAAATACATAACAGTATTCCATAGCAATCATTCACCAATAAAACAAAGTGAAGGGGGTGTGGTGATTTGTACACTGGACTTTTATTTGGAAGTATGGTGGTTCATGTCACCATCAAGACTTTTTATTTTATGGAAAATCTAAATTGCTTAAGGCAAATTTGAGAAAGTGTCCTTTGAAAAGAATATTGCTGATTTATTTCTGAACTTGTGCCCAATCTGTAATGATGACATCGTTGAGTAGTAGTTAAATCCTGTCTGTTTTCCTCTTGATAAAAAAATTTGAAATTTCCCAGTATCCTACAAATAAATTGACACCTGCTATTTCCATTATTTAAAACTGAGCTGATGGATAATTCTGTATACAGTGTCCAGACATTTTCAGGCTATTATTTGACAAAGATGGATACTAGTTATCACTTGGTAACCTGATAGTCAAAGGGTATTATGTTTTTTACTTTTCCTGAAGTGTACCATAATATATTCCTCAACAGTAATAACTAGTTACCAGACTTTGCATCAGATTGATATTTTGTTCAGAACTTGCTGAATATTGCCACAAATATCTGATAATACGTACATGCAGATAATTCTCCTTTATGAAAAATGTAAGATTGAAGCTAACATTTTTATTGTGGTATATGAGCCACACTCTTTCAGAAGACTTGCCCAGTGTCTTAACTACCACACCACTTCGCTTGTTGCCTACTTGAAAGTGATCCTAGATGCAGTGAAAGTATTTAGGAATGTTGAAACTGATCTGCTGGTGCCATCCATTCTCAGACTTCCACCTTAGGTGGCCACATTGCCTCTAGCCAGTCCATTTCTATAGAAATACTGTACCACCAAGACTAATATATAGAAATTCCTTTGCATTGCATACTGCACATGTATTTGAGATATCTTGGATAGGTTACCAATACTTTCCATTGTCACCCTGCTGTTGTTCTTTGTCACCCTGCTGTTGTTCTTTGTCACCCTGCTGTTGTTCTTTGTCACCCTGCTGTTGTTCTTTGTCACCCTGCTGTTGTTCTTTGTCACCCTGCTGTTGTTCTTTGTCACCCTGCTGTTGTTCTTTGTCACCCTGCTGTTGTTCTTTGTCACCCTGCTGTTGTTCTTTGTCACCCTGCTGTTGTTCTTTGTCACCCTGCTGTTGTTCTTTGTCACCCTGCTGTTGTTCTTTGTCACCCTGCTGTTGTTCTTTGTCACCCTGCTGTTGTTCTTTGTCACCCTGCTGTTGTTCTTTGTCATCCAACAGTTATTTTACTAGCAGATATGGGAGATAAAGCTAGAAGTTTGATACTGCTTCCTTAATATGAATTGTCAAACTGTTTGCACAACAGCATGAAACTTGTTTTAAAAATTTTCTTTCTCCAAAGGGAAGAGTCCTTTCTTAGTGTAGGTAGAATTGAATATAGTGGGAAATAGCATACAAAAAAGAACATTTTAATCAGTGAAGACTGTGTAAGCCATAGTTCTGATATGGCAGATTTCTGTATATAGCGTGTTGCTTTTAGTCTTTAAGTAATATCTTCCCTGTAGACCACTGTCCATTTAACTTTGACATTATTAT